>NW_025228115.1:46278-58954 GCF_018294505.1 Triticum aestivum
ATATAGGGCATTATCCATTATTAGGCAACGGTTGTAATGGTAGTAAGAATGACAATCATCTTTGAAGTGGACCTGGGAGTGGCAAGCGTAAGGGACGAAGGCGGGGGTAACATGTTGGATGCGATGATACCAGCACTAAAGCACCGGATCCCATCAAAACTCCGAAGTTAAGCATGCTTGGGCGAGAGTAGTACTATGATGGGTGACCTCCTGGGAAGTCCTCGTGTTGCATTCCCTTTTTAATTATTTTTTGCGCCTCATGACAAACATATCACATGTGCGCGATATATATTAACCCCGTTATATTATTTTTGACATTTGCGATATGTTTTAGCTCGCTGCTCATTGGTCACGCGTCTAGAGGCGGCTATTTGGCGCGAGGAGCGCGTTCTGAAAGGGGAAAAAATACGTGTTGCTGCGGTATAGAGGGAGGGGTGGAAACCGTGGTAAACTCGTCTCCGTGTTTGAGGGGGGGGGAGTAAGTAGTATATATAGGGCATTATCCATTATTAGGCAACGGTTGTAATGGTAGTAAGAATGACAATCATCTTTGAAGTGGACCTGGGAGTGGCAAGCATAAGGGACGAAGGCGGGGGTAACATGTTGGATGCGATGATACCAGCACTAAAGCACCGGATCCCATCAAAACTCCGAAGTTAAGCGTGCTTGGGCGAGAGTAGTACTAGGTTGGGTGACCTCCTGGGAAGTCCTCGTGTTGCATTCTCTTTTTAATTATTTTTTGCGCCTCATGACAAACATATCACATGTGCGCGATATATATTAACCCCGTTATATTATTTTTGACATTTGCGATATGTTTTAGCTCGCTGCGCATTGGTCACGCGTCTAGAGGCGGCTATTTGGCGCGAGGAGCGCATTCTGAAAGGGGAAAAAATACGTGTTGCTGCGGTATAGAGGGAGGGGTGGAAACCGTGGTAAACTCGTCTCCGTGTTTGACGGGGGGGAGTAAGTAGTATATATAGGGCATTATCCATTATTAGGCAACGGTTATAATGGTAGTAAGAATGACAATCATCTTTGCAGTGGACCTGGGAGTGGCGAGCATAAAGGACGAAGGCGGGGGTAACATGTCGGATGTGATCATACCAGCACTAAAGCACCGGATCCCATGAGAACTCCGAAGTTAAGCGTGCTTGGGCGAGAGTAGTACTAGGATGGGTGACCTCTTGGGAAGTCCTCGTGTGCATTCCCTTTTTAATTATATTTTGCGCCTCGTGAGAAACATATCGCATGTGCGCGATATATATTAACCCCGTTATATTATTTTTGACATTTGCGATATGTTTTAGCTCGCTGCTCATTGGTCACGCGTCTAGATGCGGCTTTGTGGCGCGAGGAGCGCGTTCTGAAAGGGGTAAAAAAATACGTGTTGCTGCGGTATAGAGGGAGGGGTGGAAACCGTCGTAAACTCGTCTCCGTGTTTGAGGGGGGGGGCGAGTAAGTAGTATATATAGGGCATTATCCATTATTAGGCAACGGTTGTAATGGTAGTAAGCATGACAATCATCTTTGTAGTGGACCTGGGAGTGGCAAGCACAAGGGACGAAGGCGGGGGTAACATATTGGATGCGATCATACCAGCACTAAAGCACCGGATCCCATCAGAACTTCGAAGTTAAGCGTGCTTGGGCGAGAGTATTACTAGGATGGGTGACTTCCTGTGAAGTCCTCGTGTTGCATTCCCTTTTTAATTATTTTTTGTGCCTCATGACAAATATATCACATGTGCGCGATATATATTAACCCCGTTATATTATTTTTGACATTTGCGATATGTTTTAGCTCGCTGCTCATTGGTCACGCGTCTAGAGGCGGCTTTGTGGCGCGAGGAGCGCGTTCTGAAAGGGGTAAAAAAATACGTGTTGCTGCGGTATAGAGGGAGGGGTGGAAACCGTGGTAAACTCGTCTCCGTGTTTGAGGGGGGGAGTAAGTAGTATATATAGGGCATTATCCATTATTAGGCAACGGTTGTAATGGTAGTAAGAATGACAATCATCTTTGAAGTGGACCTAGGAGTGGCAAGCATAAGGGACGAAGGTGGGGGTAACATGTTGGATGCGATCATAGCAGCACTAAAGCACCGGATCCCATCAGAACTCCGAAGTTAAGCGTGCTTGGGCGAGAGTAGTACAAGGATATGGGTGACCTCCTGGGAAGTCCTCGTGCTGCATTCCTTTTTAATTATTTTTTGCGCCTCATGACAAACATATCACATGTGTGCGATATATATTAACCCCATTATATTATTTTTTACATTTGCGATATGTTTTAGCTCGCTGCTCATTGGTCACGCGTCTAGAGGCGGCTTTGTGGCGCGAGGAGCGCGTTCTGAAAGGGGTAAAAAAATACGTGTTGCTGCGGTATAGAAGGAGGGGTGGAAACCGTGGTAAACTCGTCTCCGTGTTTGATGGGGGGGGAGTAAGTAGTATATATAGGGCATTATCCATTATTAGGCAACGGTTGTAATGGTAGTAAGAATGACAATCATCTTTGCAGTGGACCTGGGAGTGGCAAGCATAAGGGACGAAGGCGGGGGTAACATGTCGGATGCGATCATACCAGCACTAAAGCACCGGATCCCATCAGAACTCCGGAGTTAAGCATGCTTGGGCGAGAGTAGTACTAGGATGGGTGACCTCCTGGGAAGTCCTCGTGTTCCATTCCCTTTTTAATTATTTTTTGCGCCTCGTGACAAACATATTGCATGTGCGCGATATATATTAACCCCGTTATATTATTTTTGACATTTGCGATATGTTTTAGCTCGCTGCCCATTGGTCACGCGTCCAGAAGCGGCATTGTGGCGCGAGGAGCGCGTTCTGAAAGGGGTAAAAAATACGTGTTGCTGCGGTATAGAGGGAGGGGTGGAAACCGTGGTGAACTCGTCTCCGTGTTTGAGGGGGGGAGTAAGTAGTATATATAGAGCATTATCCATTATTAGGCAACGGTTGTAATGGTAGTAAGAATGACAATCATCTTTGCAGTGGACCTGGGAGTGGCAAGCATAAGGGACGAAGGCGGGGGTAACATGTTGGATGCGATCATACCAGCACTAAAGCACCGGGTCCCATCAGAACTATAAAGTTAAGCGTGCTTGGGCGAGAGTAGTACTAGGATGGGTGACCTCCTGGGAAGTCCTCGTGTTCCATTCCCTTTTTAATTATGTTTTGCGCCTCGTGACAAACATATTGCATGTGCGCGATATATATTAACCCCGTTATATTATTTTTGACATTTGCGATATGTTTTAGCTCGCTGCCCATTGGTCACGCGTCCAGAGGCGGCTTTGTGGCGCGAGGAGCGCGTTCTGAAAGGGGTAAAAAATACGTGTTGCTGCGGTATAGAGGGAGGGGTGGAAACCGTGGTAAACTCGTCTCCGTGTTTGAGGGGGGGGGGAGTAAGTAGTATATATAGGGCATTATCCATTATTAGGCAACGGTTGTAATGGTAGTAAGAATGACAATCATCTTTGCAGTGGACCTGGGAGTGGCAAGCATAAGGGACGAAGGCGGGGGTAACATGTTGGATGCGATGATACCAGCACTAAGGCACCGGATCCCATCAAAACTCCGAAGTTAAGCGTGCTTGGGCGAGAGTAGTACTAGGATGGGTGACCTCCTGGGAAGTCCTCGTGTTGCATTCCCTTTTTAATTATTTTTTGCGCCTCATGACAAACATATCACATGTGCGCGATATATATTAACCCCGTTATATTATTTTTGACATTTGCGATATGTTTTAGCTCGCTGCTCATTGGTGGCGCGTCTAGAGGCGGCTTTGTGGCGCGAGGAGCGCGTTCTGAAAGGGGAAAAAATTCGTGTTGCTGCGGTATAGAGGGAGGGGTGGAAACCGTGGTAAACTCGTCTCCGTGTTTGAGGGGGGGGAGTAAGTAGTATATATAGGGCATTATCCATTATTAGGCAACGGTTGTAATGGTAGTAAGAATGACAATCATCTTTGCAGTGGACCTAGGAGTGGCAAGCATAAGGGACGAAGGTGGGGGTAACATGTTGGATGCGATCATAGCAGCACTAAAGCACCAGATCCCATCAGAACTCCGAAGTTAAGCGTGCTTGGGCGAGAGTAGTACAAGGATATGGGTGACCTCCTGGGAAGTCCTCGTGCTGCATTCCTTTTTAATTATTTTTTGCGCCTCATGACAAACATATCACATGTGTGCGATATATATTAACCCCGTTATATTATTTTTTACATTTGCGATATGTTTTAGCTCGCTGCTCATTGGTCACGCGTCTAGAGGCGGCTTTGTGGCGCGAGGAGCGCGTTCTGAAAGGGGTAAAAAAATACGTGTTGCTGCGGTATAGAGGGAGGGGTGGAAACCGTGGTAAACTCGTCTCCGTGTTTGGGGGGGGGGAGTAAGTAGTATATATAGGGCATTGTCCATTATTAGGCAACGGTTGTAATGGTAGTAAGAATGACAATCATCTTTGCAGTGGACCTGGGAGTGGCAAGCATAAGGGACGAAGGCGGGGGTAACATGTCGGATGCGATCATACCAGCACTAAAGCACCGGATCCCATCAGAACTCCGAAGTTAAGCGTGCTTGGGTGAGAGTAGTACTAGGATGGGTGACCTCCTGGGAAGTCCTTGTGTTGCATTCAATTTTTACTTATTTTTTGTGCCTCGTGACAAACATATCGCATGTGCGCGATATATATTAATCCCGTTATATTATTTTTGACATTTGCGATATGTTTTAGCTCGCTGCTCATTGGTCATGCGTCTAGAGGCGGTTTTGTGGCGCGAGGAGCGCGTTTTGAAAGGTGTAAAAAAATACGTGTTGCTGCGGTATATAGGGAGGGGTGGAAACCGTGGTAAACTCGTCTCCGTGTTTGAGGGGGGGGGGAGTAAGTAGTATATATAGGGCATTATCCATTATTAGGCAACGGTTGTAATGGTAGTAAGAATGGCAATCATCTTTGCAGTGGACCTGGGAGTGGCAAGCATAAGGGACGAAGGCGGGGGTAACATGTCGGATGCGATCATACCAGCACTAAAGCACCAGATCCCATCAGAACTCCGTAGTTAAGCGTGCTTGGGCGAGAGTAGTACTAGGATGGGTGACCTCCTGGGAAGTCCTCGTGTTGCATTCCCTTTTTAATTATTTTTTGCGGCTCGTGACAAACATATCGCATGTGCGCGATATATATTAACCCCGTTATATTATTTTTGACATTTGCGATATGATTTAGCTCGCTGCTCATTGGTCACGCGTCTAGATGCGGCTTTGTGGCGCGAGGAGCGCGTTCTGAAAGGGGTAAAAAAATACGTGTTGCTGCGGTATAGAGGGAGGGGTGGAAACCGTGGTAAACTCGTCTCCGTGTTTGAGGGGGGGGGGGAGTAAGTAGTATATATAGGGCATTATCCATTATTAGGCAACGGTTGTAATGGTAGTAAGAATGACAATCATCTTTGCAGTGGACCTGGGAGTGGCAAGCATAAGGGACGAAGGCGGGGGTAACATGTCGGATGCGATCATGCCAGCACTAAAGCACCGGATCCCATCAGAACTCCGTAGTTAAGCGTGCTTGGGCGAGAGTAGTACTAGGATGGGTGACCTCCTGGGAAGTCCTCGTGTTGCATTCCCTTTTTAATTATTTTTTGCGGCTCGTGACAAACATATCGCATGTGCGCGATATATATTAACCCCGTTATATTATTTTTGACATTTGCGATATGTTTTAGCTCACTGCTCATTGGTCACGCGTCTAGAGGCGGCTTTGTGGCGCGAGGAGCGCGTTCTGAAAGGGGTAAAAAATACGTGTTGCTGCGGTATAGAGGGAGGGGTGGAAACCGTGGTAAACTCGTCTCCGTGTTTGAGGGGGGGGAGTAAGTAGTATATATAGGGCATTATCTATTATTAGGCAACGGTTGTAATGGTAGTAAGAATGGCAATCATCTTTGCAGTGGACCTGGGAGTGGCAAGCATAAGGGACGAAGGCGGGGGTAACATGTCGGATGCGATCATGCCAGCACTAAAGCACCGGATCCCATCAGAACTCCGTAGTTAAGCGTGCTTGGGCGAGAGTAGTACTAGGATGGGTGACCTCCTGGGAAGTCCTCGTGTTGCATTCCCTTTTTAATTATTTTTTGCGGCTCGTGACAAACATATCGCATGTGCGCGATATATATTAACCCCGTTATATTATTTTTGACATTTGCGATATGTTTTAGCTCACTGCTCATTGGTCACGCGTCTAGAGGCGGCTTTGTGGCGCGAGGAGCGCGTTCTGAAAGGGGTAAAAAATACGTGTTGCTGCGGTATAGAGGGAGGGGTGGAAACCGTGGTAAACTCGTCTCCGTGTTTGAGGGGGGGGAGTAAGTAGTATATATAGGGCATTATCTATTATTAGGCAACGGTTGTAATGGTAGTAAGAATGGCAATCATCTTTGCAGTGGACCTAGGAGTGGCAAGCATAAGGGACGAAGGCGGGGGTAACATGTGGGATGCGATCATAGCAGCACTAAAGCACCGGATCCCATCAGAACTCCGAAGTTAAGCGTGCTTGGGTGAGAGTAGTACTAGGATGGGTGACCTCGTGGGAAGTCCTCGTGATGCGTTCCCTTTTTAATTATTTTTTGCGCCTCGTGACAAACATATCGCATGTGCGCGATATATATTAACCCCGTTATATTATTTTTGACATTTGCGATATGTTTTAGCTCGCTGCTCATTGGTCACGCGTCTAGAGGCGGCTTTGTGGCGCAAGGAGCGCGTTCTGAAAGGGGTAAAAAAATACGTGTTGCTGCGGTATAGAGGGAGGGGTGGAAACCGTGGTAAACTCGTCTCCGTGTTTGAGGGGGGGGGAGTAAGTAGTATATATAGGGCATTATCCATTATTAGGCAACGGTTGTAATGGTAGTAAGAATGACAATCATCTTTGCAGTGGACCTGGGAGTGGCAAGCATAAGGGACGAAGGCGGGGGTAACATGTCGGATGCGATCATACCAGCACTAAAGCACCGGATCCCATCAGAACTCCGTAGTTAAGCGTGCTTGGGCGAGAGTAGTACTAGGATGGGTGACCTCCTGGGAAGTCCTCGTGTTGCATTCCCTTTTTAATTATTTTTTGCGGCTCGTGACAAACATATCGCATGTGCGCGATATATATTAACCCCGTTATATTATTTTTGACATTTGCGATATGTTTTAGCTCACTGCTCATTGGTCACGCGTCTAGAGGCGGCTTTGTGGCGCGAGGAGCGCGTTCTGAAAGGTGTAAAAAATACGTGTTGCTGCGGTATAGAGGGAGGGGTGGAAACCGTGGTAAACTCGTCTCCGTGTTTGAGGGGGGGGGAGTAAGTAGTATATATAGGGCATTATCCATTATTAGGCAACGGTTGTAATGGTAGTAAGAATGACAATCATCTTTGCAGTGGACCTGGGAGTGGCAAGCATAAGGGACGAAGGCGGGGGTAACATGTGGTATGCGATCATACCAGCACTAAAGCACCGGATCCCATCAGAACTCCGTAGTTAAGCGTGCTTGGGCGAGAGTAGTACTAGGATGGGTGACCTCCTGGGAAGTCCTCGTGTTGCATTCCCTTTTTAATTATTTTTTGCAGCTCGTGACAAACATATCGCATGTGCGCGATATATATTAACCCCGTTATATTATTTTTGACATTTGCGATATGTTTTAGCTCCCTGCTCATTGGTCACGCGTCTAGAGGCGGCTTTGTGGCGCGAGGAGCGCGTTCTGAAAGGGGTAAAAAATACGTGTTGCTGCGGTATAGAGGGAGGGGTGGAAACCGTGGTAAACTCGTCTCCGTGTTTGAGGGGGGGGGAGTAAGTAGTATATATAGGGCATTATCTATTATTAGGCAACGGTTGTAATGGTAGTAAGAATGACAATCATCTTTGCAGTGGACCTGGGAGTGGCAAGCATAAGGGACGAAGGCGGGGGTAACATGTGGGATGCGATCATAGCAGCACTAAAGCACCGGATCCCATCAGAACTCCGAAGTTAAGCGTGCTTGGGTGAGAGTAGTACTAGGATGGGTGACCTCGTGGGAAGTCCTCGTGATGCGTTCCCTTTTTAATTATTTTTTGCGCCTCGTGACAAACATATCGCATGTGCGCGATATATATTAACCCCGTTATATTATTTTTGACATTTGCGATATGTTTTAGCTCGCTGCTCATTGGTCACGCGTCTAGAGGCGGCTTTGTGGCGCGAGGAGCGCGTTCTGAAAGGGGTAAAAAAATACGTGTTGCTGCGGTATAGAGGGAGGGGTGGAAACCGTGGTAAACTCGTCTCCGTGTTTGAGGGGGGGGAGTAGTATATATAGGGCATTATCCATTATTAGGCAACGGTTGTAATGGTAGTAAGAATGACAATCATCTTTGAAGTGGACATGGGAGTGGCAAGCATAAGGGACGAAGGCGGGGGTAACGTATCGGATGCGATCATACCAGCACTAAAGCATCGGATCCCATCAGAACTCCGAAGTTAAGCGTGCTTGGGCGAGAGTAGTACTAGGATGGGTGACCTCCTGGGAAGTCCTCGTGTTGCATTCCATTTTTACTTATTTTTTGTGCCTCGTGACAAACATATCGCATGTGCGCGATATATATTAATCCCGTTATATTATTTTTGACATTTGCGATATGTTTTAGCTCGCTGCTCATTGGTCACGCGTCTAGAGGCGGTTTTGTGGCGCGAGGAGCGCGTTTTGAAAGGTGTAAAAAAATACGTGTTGCTGCGGTATAGAGGGAGGGGTGGAAACCGTGGTAAACTCGTCTCCGTGTTTGAGGGGGGGGGACTAAGTAGTATATATAGGGCATTATCCATTATTAGGCAACGGTTGTAATGGTAGTAAGAATGGCAATCATCTTTGCAGTGGACCTGGGAGTGGCAAGCATAAGGGACGAAGGCGGGGGTAACATGTCGGATCCGATCATACCAGCACTAAATGACCGGATCCCATAAGAACTCCGAAGTTAAGCGTGCTTGGGCGAGAGTAGTACTAGGATGGGTGACCTCCTGGAAAATCCTCGTGTTGCATTCCCTTTTTAATTATTTTTTGCGCCTCGTGACAAACATATCGCATGTGCGCGATATATATTAACCCCGTTATATTATTTTTGACATTTGCGATACGTTTTAGCTCGCTGCTTATTGGTCACGCGTCTAGAGGCGGCTTTGTGGCGCGAGGAGCGCGTTCTGAAAGGGGTAAAAAAATACGTGTTGCTGCGGTATAGAGGGAGGGGTGGAAACCGTGGTAAACTCGTCTCCGTGTTTGAGGGGGGGGGGAGTAAGTAGTATATATAGGGCATTATCCATTATTAGGCAACGGTTGTAATGGTAGTAAGAATGGCAATCATCTTTGAAGTGGACCTGGGAGTGGCAAGCATAAGGGACGAAGGCGGGGTAACATGTCGGATGCGATCATACCAGCACTAAATGACCGGATCCCATAAGAACTCCGAAGTTAAGCGTGCTTGGGCGAGAGTAGTACTAGGATGGGTGACCTCCTGGGAAGTCCTCGTGTTGCATTCCCTTTTTAATTATTTTTTGCGGCTCGTGACAAACATATCGCATGTGCGCGATATATATTAACCCCGTTATATTATTTTTGACATTTGCGATATGTTTTAGCTCGCTCCTCATTGGTCACGCGTCCAGAGGCGGCTTTGTGGCGCGAGGAGCGCGTTCTGAAAGGGGTAAAAAATACGTGTTGCTGCGGTATAGAGGGAGGGGTGGAAACCGTGGTAAACTCGTCTCCGTGTTTGAGGGGGGGGGGAGTAAGTAATATATATAGGGCATTATCTATTATTAGGCAACGGTTGTAATGGTAGTAAGAATGACAATCATCTTTGCAGTGGACCTGGGAGTGGCAAGCATAAGGGACGAAGGCGGGGGTAACATGTCGGATGCGATCATACCAGCACTAAATGACCGGATCCCATAAGAACTCCGAAGTTAAGCGTGCTTGGGCGAGAGTAGTACTAGGATGGGTGACCTCCTGGAAAATCCTCGTGTTGCATTCCCTTTTTAATTATTTTTTGTGCCTCGTGACAAACATATCGCATGTGCGCGATATATATTAACCCCGTTATATTATTTTTGACATTTGCGATATGTTTTAGCTCGCTGCTCATTGGTCACGCGTCTAGAGGCGGCTTTGTGGCGCGAGGAGCGCGTTCTGAAAGGGGTAAAAAAATACGTGTTGCTGCGGTATAGAGGGAGGGGTGGAAACCGTGGTAAACTCGTCTCCGTGTTTGAGGGGGGGGGAGTAAGTAGTATATATAGGGCATTATCCATTATTAGGCAACGGTTGTAATGGTAATAAGAATGACAATCATCTTTGCAGTGGACCTGGGAGTGGCAAGCATAAGGGACGAAGGCGGGGGTAACATGTCGGATGCAATCATACCAGCACTAAAGCACCGGATCTCATCAGAACTCCGTAGTTAAGCGTGCTTGGGCGAGAGTAGTACTAGGATGGGTGACCTCCTGGGAAGTCCTCGTGTTGCATTCCCTTTTTAATTATTTTTTGCGGCTCGTGACAAACATATCGCATGTGCGCGATATATATTAACCCCGTTATATTATTTTTGACATTTGCGATATGTTTTAGCTCGCTCCTCATTGGTCACGCGTCTAGAGGCGGCTTTGTGGCGCGAGGAGCGCGTTCTGAAAGGGGTAAAAAATAGGTGTTGCTGCGGTATAGAGGGAGGGGTGGAAACCGTGGTAAACTCGTCTCCGTGTTTGAGGGGGGGGGGAGTAAGTAATATATATAGGGCATTATCAATTATTAGGCAACGGTTGTAATGGTAGTAAGAATGACAATCATCTTTGCAGTGGACCTGGGAGTGGCAAGCATAAGGGACGAAGGCGGGGGTAACATGTGGGATGCGATCATACCAGCACTAAAGCACCGGATCCCATCAGAACTCTAAAGTTAAGCGTGCTTGGGTGAGAGTAGTACTAGGATGGGTGACCTCGTGGGAAGTCCTCGTGTTCCATTCCCTTTTTAATTATTTTTTGCGCCTCGTGACAAACATATTGCATGTGCGCGATATATATTAACCCCGTTATATTATTTTTGACATTTGCGATATGTTTTAGCTCGCTGCTCATTGGTCACGCGTCTAGAGGCGGCTTTGTGGCGCGAGGAGCGCGTTGTGAAAGGGGTAAAAAAATACGTGTTGCTGCGGTATAGAGGGAGGGGTGGAAACCGTGGTAAACTCGTCTCCGTGTTTGAGGGGGGGGAGTAAGTAGTATATATAGGGCATTATCCATTATTAGGCAACGGTTGTAATGGTAGTAAGAATGACAATCATCTTTGAAGTGGACCTGGGAGTGGCAAGCATAAGGGACGAAGGCGGGGGTAACATGTCGGATGCGGTCATACCAGCACTAAAGCACCGGATCCCATCAGAACTCCGTAGTTAAGCGTGCTTGGGCGAGAGTAGTACTAGGATGGGTGACCTCCTGGCAAGTCCTCGTGTTGCATTCCATTTTTACTTATTTTTTGTGCCTCGTGACAAACATATCGCATGTGCGCGATATATATTAATCCCATTATATTATTTTTGACATTTGCGATATGTTTTAGCTCGCTGCTCATTGGTCACGCGTCTAGAGGCGGTTTTGTGGCGCGAGGAGCGCGTTTTGAAAGGTGTAAAAAAATACGTGTTGCTGCGGTATAGAGGGAGGGGTGGAAACCGTGGTAAACTCGTCTCCGTGTTTGAGGGGGGGGGAGTAAGTAGTATATATAGGGCATTATCCATTATTAGGCAACGGTTGTAATGGTAGTAAGAATGACAATCATCTTTGGAGTGGACCTGGGAGTGGCAAGCATAAGGGACGAAGGCGGGGGTAACATGTCGGATGCGATCATACCAGCACAAAAGCACCGGATCCCATCAGAACTCTGAAGTTAAGCGTGCTTGGGTGAGAGTTGTACTAGGATGGGTGACCTCCTGGGAAGTCCTTGTGTTGCATTCCATTTTTACTTATTTTTTGTGCCTCGTGACAAACATATCGCATGTGCGCGATATATATTAACCCCATTATATTATTTTTGACATTTGCGATATGTTTTAGCTCGCTGCTCATTGGCACGCGTCTAGAGGCGGCTTTGTGGTGCGAGGAGCGCGTTCTGAAAGGGGTAAAAAATACGTGTTGCTGCGGTATAGAGGGTTGGGTGGAAACCGTGGTAAACTCGTCCCCGTGTTTGAGGGGGGGAGTAAGTAGTATATATAGGGCATTATCCATTATTAGGCAACGGTTGTAATGGTAGTAAGAATGACAATCATCTTTGCAGTGGACCTGGGGGTGGCAAGCATAAGGGACGAAGGCGGGGGTAACATATCGGATGCGATCATACCATCCCTAAAGCACCGGATCCCATAAGAACTCGTAAGTTAAGCGTGCTTGGGCGAGAGTAGTACTAGGATGGGTGACCTCCTGGGAAGTCCTCGTGTTGCATTCCCTTTTTAATTATTTTTTGCGCCTCATGACAAACATATCACATGTGCGCGATATATATTAACCCCGCTATATTATTTTTGACATTTGCGATATGTTTTAGCTCGCTGCTCATTGGTCATGCGTCTAGAGGCGGCTTTGTGGCGCGAGGAGCGCGTTCTGAAAGGGGTAAAAAATACGTGTTGCTGCGGTAT
>NW_025228115.1:58964-62852 GCF_018294505.1 Triticum aestivum
AGGGGTGGAAACCGTGGTAAACTCGTCTCCGTGTTTGAGGGGGGGGGGGAGTAAGTAGTATATATAGGGCATTATCCATTATTAGGCAACGGTTGTAATGGTAGTAAGAATGGCAATCATCTTTGCAGTGGACCTGGGAGTGGCAAGCATAAGGGACGAAGGCGGGGGTAACATGTCGGATGCGATCATACTAGCACTAAAGCACCGGATCCCATCAGAACTCCGTAGTTAAGCGTGCTTGGGCGAGAGTAGTACTAGGATGGGTGACCTCGTGTTGCATTCCCTTTTTAATTATTTTTTGCGGCTCGTGACAAACATATCGCATGTGCGCGATATATATTAACCCCGTTATATTATTTTTGACATTTGCGATATGTTTTAGCTCGCTGCTCATTGGTCACGCGTCTAGAGGCGGCTTTGTGGTGTAGGAGCGCGTTCTGAAAGGGGTAAAAAATACGTGTTGCTGCGGTATAGTGGGAGGGGTGGAAACCGTGGTAAACTCGTCTCCGTGTTTGAGGGGGGGGGGAAGTAGTATATATAGGGCATTATCCATTATTAGGCAACGGTTGTAATGGTAGTAAGAATGACAATCATCTTTGCAGTGGACCTGGGAGTGGCAAGCATAAGGGACGAAGGCGGGGGTAACATGTCGGATGCGATCATACCAGCACTAAAGCACCGGATCCCATCAGAACTCCGAAGTGAAGCGTGCTTGGGTAAGAGTAGTCCTAGGATGGGTGACCTCGTGGGAAGTCCTCGTGTTGCATTCCCTTTTTAATTATTTTTTGCGGCTCGTGACAAACATATCGCATGTGCGCGATATATATTAACCCCGTTATATTATTTTTGACATTTGCGATATGTTTTAGCTCGCTGCTCATTGGTCACGCGTCTAGAGGCGGCTTTGTGGCGCGAGGAGCGCGTTCTGAAAGGGGTAAAAAATACGTGTTGCTGCGGTATAGTGGGAGGGGTGGAAACCGTGGTAAACTCGTCTCCGTGTTTGAGGGGGGGGGGGAAGTAGTATATATAGGGCATTATCCATTATTAGGCAACGGTTGTAATGGTAGTAAGAATGACAATCATCTTTGCAGTGGACCTGGGAGTGGCAAGCATAAGGGACGAAGGCGGGGGTAACATGTCGGATGCGATCATACCAGCACTAAAGCACCGGATCCCATCAGAACTCCGAAGTTAAGCGTGCTTGGGCGAGAGTAGTACTAGGATGGGTGACCTCCTGGGAAGTCCTTGTGTTGCATTCCATTTTTACTTATTTTTTGTGCCTCGTGACAAACATATCGCATGTGCGCGATATATATTAATCCCGTTATATTATTTTTGACATTTGCGATATGTTTTAGCTCGCTGCTCATTGGTCACGCGTCTAGAGGCGGTTTTGTGGCGCGAGGAGCGCGTTCTGAAAGGGGTAAAAAAATTCTTGTTGCTGCGGTATAGAGGGAGGGGTGGAAACCGTGGTAAACTCGTCTCCGTGTTTGAGGGGGGGGAGTAAGTAGTATATATAGGGCATTATCCATTATTAGGCAACGGTTGTAATGGTAGTAAGAATGACAATCATCTTTGCAGTGGACCTGGGAGTGGCAAGCATAAGGGACGAAGGCGGGGGTAACATATCGGATGCGATCATACCATCCCTAAAGCACCGGATCCCATAAGAACTCCGAAGTTAAGCGTGCTTGGGCGAGAGTAGTACTATGATGGATGACCTCCTGGGAAGTCCTCGTGTTGCATTCCCTTTTTAATTATTTTTTGCGCCTCATGACAAACATATCACATGTGCGCGATATATATTAACCCCGTTATATTATTTTTGACATTTGCGATATGTTTTAGCTCGCTGCTCATTGGTCATGCGTCTAGAGGCGGCTTTGTGGCGCGAGGAGCGCGTTCTGAAAGGGGTAAAAAATACGTGTTGCTGCGGTATAGAGGGAGGGGTGGAAACCGTGGTAAACTCGTCTCCGTGTTTGAGGGGGGGGGGGAGTAAGTAGTATATATAGGGCATTATCTATTATTAGGCAACGGTTGTAATGGTAGTAAGAATGACAATCATCTTTGCAGTGGACCTGGGAGTGGCAAGCATAAGGGACGAAGGCGGGGGTAACATGTGGGATGCGATCATACCAGCACTAAAGCACCGGATCCCATCAGAACTCTAAAGTTAAGCGTGCTTGGGTGAGAGTAGTACTAGGATGGGTGACCTCGTGGGAAGTCCTCGTGTTCCATTCCCTTTTTAATTATTTTTTGCGGCTCGTGACAAACATATCGCATGTGCGCGATATATATTAACCCCGTTATATTATTTTTGACATTTGCGATATGTTTTAGCTCGCTGCTCATTGGTCACGCGTCTAGAGGCGGCTTTGTGGCGCGAGGAGCGCGTTGTGAAAGGGGTAAAAAAATACGTGTTGCTGCGGTATAGAGGGAGGGGTGGAAACCGTGGTAAACTCGTCTCCGTGTTTGAGGGGGGAAGTAAGTAGTATATATAGGGCATTATCCATTATTAGGCAACGGTTGTAATGGTAGTAAGAATGACAATCATCTTTGAAGTGGACCTGGGAGTGGCAAGCATAAGGGACGAAGGCGGGGGTAACATGTCGGATGCGGTCATACCAGCACTAAGGCACTGGATCCCATCAGAACTCCGTAGTTAAGCGTGCTTGGGTGAGAGTAGTCCTAGGATGGGTGACCTCCTGGGAAGTCCTCGTTTTGAATTCCATTTTTACTTATTTTTTGTGCCTCGTGACAAACATATCGCATGTGCGTGATATATATTAACCCCGTTATATTATTTTTGACATTTGCGATATGTTTTAGCTCGCTGCTCATTGGTCACGCGTCCAGAGGCGGCTTTGTGGCGCGAGGAGCGCGTTCTGAAAGGGGTAAAAAATACGTGTTGCTGCGGTATAGAGGGAGGGGTGGAAACCGTGGTAAACTCGTCTCCGTGTTTGAGGGCGGGGAGTAAGTAATATATATAGGGCATTATCTATTATTAGGCAACGGTTGTAATGGTAGTAAGAATGGCAATCATCTTTGCAGTGGACCTGGGAGTGGCAAGCATAAGGGACGAAGGCGGGGTTAACATGTCGGATGCGATCATACCAGCACTAAATGACCGGATCCCATAAGAACTCCGAAGTTAAGCGTGCTTGGGCGAGAGTAGTACTAGGATGGGTGACCTCCTGGAAAATCCTCGTGTTGCATTCCCTTTTTAATTATTTTTTGTGCCTCGTGACAAACATATCGCATGTGCGCGATATATATTAACCCCGTTATATTATTTTTGACATTTGCGATATGTTTTAGCTCGCTGCTCATTGGTCACGCGTCTAGAGGCGGCTTTGTGGCGCGAGGAGCGCGTTCTGAAAGGGGTAAAAAAATACGTGTTGCTGCGGTATAGAGGGAGGGGTGGAAACCGTGGTAAACTCGTCTCCGTGTTTGAGGGGGGGGAGTAAGTAGTATATATAGGGCATTATCCATTATTAGGCAACGGTTGTAATGGTAGTAAGAATGACAATCATCTTTGCAGTGGACCTGGTAGTGGCAAGCATAAGGGACGAAGGCGGGGTTACATGTCGGAAGCGATCATACCAGCACTAAAGCACCGGATCCCATCAGAACTCTGAAGTTAAGCGTACTAGGATGGGTGACCTCCTGGGAAGTCCTCGTGTTGAATTCCATTTTTACTTATTTTTTGTGCCTCGTGACAAACATATCGCATGTGCGCGATATATATTAATCCCGTTATATTATTTTTGACATTTGCGATATGTTTTAGCTCGCTGCTCATTGGTCACGCGTCTAGAGGCGGTTTTGTGGCGCGAGGAGCGCGTTTTGAAAGGTGTAAAAAAATACGTGTTGCTGCGGTATAGAGGG
>NW_025228115.1:62871-78641 GCF_018294505.1 Triticum aestivum
GGGGGGGGGGAGTAAGTAGTATATATAGGGCATTATCCATTATTAGGCAACGGTTGTAATGGTAGTAAGAATGGCAATCATCTTTGAAGTGGACCTGGGAGTGGCAAGCATAAGGGACGAAGGCGGGGTAACATGTCGGATGCGATCATACCAGCACTAAATGACCGGATCCCATAAGAACTCCGAAGTTAAGCGTGCTTGGGCGAGAGTAGTACTAGGTTGGGTGACCTCCTGGAAAATCCTCGTGTTGCATTACCTTTTTAATTATTTTTTGCGCCTCGTGACAAACATATCGCATGTGCGCGATATATATTAACCCCGTTATATTATTTTTGACATTTGCGATATGTTTTAGCTCGCTGCTCATTGGCACGCGTCTAGAGGCGGCTTTGTGGCGCGAGGAGCGCGTTCTGAAAGGGGTAAAAAAATACGTGTTGCTGCGGTATAGAGGGAGGGGTGGAAACCGTGGTAAACTCGTCTCCGTGTTTGAGGGGGGGGGAAGTAGTATATATAGGGCATTATCCATTATTAGGCAACGGTTGTAATGGTAGTAAGAATGACAATCATCTTTGAAGTGCACATGGGAGTGGCAAGCATAAGGGACGAAGGCGGGGGTAACGTATCGGATGCGATCATACCAGCACTAAAGCATCGGATCCCATCAGAACTCCGAAGTTAAGCGTGCTTGGGCGAGAGTAGTACTAGGATGGGTGACCTCCTGGGAAGTCCTCGTGTTGCATTCCATTTTTACTTATTTTTTGTGCCTCGTGACAAACATATCGCATGTGCGCGATATATATTAATCCCGTTATATTATTTTTGACATTTGCGATATGTTTTAGCTCGCTGCCCATTGGTCACGCGTCTAGAGGCGGTTTTGTGGCGCGAGGAGCGCGTTTTGAAAGGTGTAAAAAAATACGTGTTGCTGCGGTATAGAGGGAGGGGTGGAAACCGTGGTAAACTCGTCTCCGTGTTTGAGGGGGGGGACTAAGTAGTATATATAGGGCATTATCCATTATTAGGCAACGGTTGTAATGGTAGTAAGAATGGCAATCATCTTTGCAGTGGACCTGGGAGTGGCAAGCATAAGGGACGAAGGAGGGGGTAACATGTCGGATGCGATCATACCAGCACTAAATGACCGGATCCCATAAGAACTCCGAAGTTAAGCGTGCTTGGGCGAGAGTAGTACTAGGATGGGTGACCTCCTGGAAAATCCTCGTGTTGCATTCCCTTTTTAATTATTTTTTGCGCCTCGTGACAAACATATCGCATGTGCGCGATATATATTAACCCCGTTATATTATTTTTGACATTTGCGATATGTTTTAGCTCGCTGCTCATTGGTCACGCGTCTAGAGGCGGCTTTGTGGCGCGAGGAGCGCGTTCTGAAAGGGGTAAAAAAATACGTGTTGCTACGGTATAGAGGGAGGGGTGGAAACCGTGGTAAACTCGTCTCCGTGTTTGAGGGGGGGGGAGTAAGTAGTATATATAGGGCATTATCCATTATTAGGCAACGGTTGTAATGGTAGTAAGAATGGCAATCATCTTTGCAGTGGACCTGGGAGTGGCAAGCATAAGGGACGAAGGCAGGGTTAACATGTCGGATGCGGTCATACCAGCACTAAAGCACCGGATCCCATCAGAACTCTGTAGTTAAGCGTGCTTGGGCGAGAGTAGTACTAGGATGGGTGACCTCCTGGGAAGTCCTCGTGTTGCATTCCCTTTTTAATTATTTTTTGCGGCTCGTGACAAACATATCGCATGTGCGCGATATATATTAACCCCGTTATATTATTTTTGACATTTGCGATATGTTTTAGCTCGCTCCTCATTGGTCACGCGTCCAGAGGCGGCTTTGTGGCGCGAGGAGCGCGTTCTGAAAGGGGTAAAAAATACGTGTTGCTGCGGTATAGAGGGAGGGGTGGAAACCGTGGTAAACTCGTCTCCGTGTTTGAGGGGGGGGGGGAGTAAGTAATATATATAGGGCATTATCTATTATTAGGCAACGGTTGTAATGGTAGTAAGAATGACAATCATCTTTGCAGTGGACCTGGGAGTGGCAAGCATAAGGGACGAAGGCGGGGGTAACATGTCGGATGCGATCATACCAGCAGTAAATGACCGGATCCCATAAGAACTCCGAAGTTAAGCGTGCTTGGGCGAGAGTAGTACTAGGATGGGTGACCTCCTGGAAAATCCTCGTGTTGCATTCCCTTTTTAATTATTTTTTGTGCCTCGTGACAAACATATCGCATGTGCGCGATATATATTAACCCCGTTATATTATTTTTGACATTTGCGATATGTTTTAGCTCGCTGCTCATTGGTCACGCGTCTAGAGGCGGCTTTGTGGCGCGAGGAGCGCGTTCTGAAAGGGGTAAAAAAATACGTGTTGCTGCGGTATAGAGGGAGGGGTGGAAACCGTGGTAAACTCGTCTCCGTCTTTGAGGGGGGGGGGAGTAAGTAGTATATATAGGGCATTATCCATTATTAGGCAACGGTTGTAATGGTAGTAAGAATGACAATCATCTTTGCAGTGGACCTGGGAGTGGCAAGCATAAGGGACGAAGGCGGGGGTAACGTGTCGGATGCAATCATACCAGCACTAAAGCACCGGATCCCATCAGAACTCCGTAGTTAAGCGTGCTTGGGCGAGAGTAGTACTAGGATGGGTGACCTCCTGGGAAGTCCTCGTGTTGCATTCCCTTTTTAATTATTTTTTGCGGCTCGTGACAAACATATCGCATGTGCGCGATATATATTAACCCCGTTATATTATTTTTGACATTTGCGATATGTTTTAGCTCGCTCCTCATTGGTCACGCGTCTAGAGGCGGCTTTGTGGCGCGAGGAGCGCGTTCTGAAAGGGGTAAAAAATAGGTGTTGCTGCGGTATAGAGGGAGGGGTGGAAACCGTGGTAAACTCGTCTCCGTGTTTGAGGGGGGGGGGGAGTAAGTAATATATATAGGGCATTATCTATTATTAGGCAACGGTTGTAATGGTAGTAAGAATGACAATCATCTTTGCAGTGGACCTGGGAGTGGCAAGCATAAGGGACGAAGGCGGGGGTAACATGTGGGATGCGATCATACCAGCACTAAAGCACCGGATCCCATCAGAACTCTAAAGTTAAGCGTGCTTGGGTGAGAGTAGTACTAGGATGGGTGACCTCGTGGGAAGTCCTCGTGTTCCATTCCCTTTTTAATTATTTTTTGCGCCTCGTGACAAACATATTGCATGTGCGCGATATATATTAACCCCGTTATATTATTTTTGACATTTGCGATATGTTTTAGCTCGCTGCTCATTGGTCACGCGTCTAGAGGCGGCTTTGTGGCGCGAGAAGCGCGTTGTGAAAGGGGTAAAAAAATACGTGTTGCTGCGGTATAGAGGGAGGGGTGGAAACCGTGGTAAACTCGTCTCCGTGTTTGAGGGGGGGGAGTAAGTAGTATATATAGGGCATTATCCATTATTAGGCAACGGTTGTAATGGTAGTAAGAATGACAATCATCTTTGAAGTGGACCTGGGAGTGGGAAGCATAAGGGACGAAGGCGGGGGTAACATATCGGATGCGGTCATACCAGCACTAAAGCACCGGATCCCATCAGAACTCCGTAGTTAAGCGTGCTTGGGCGAGAGTAGTACTAGGATGGGTGACCTCCTGGGCAAGTCCTCGTGTTGCATTCCATTTTTACTTATTTTTTGTGCCTCGTGACAAACATATCGCATGTGCGCGATATATATTAATCCCGTTATATTATTTTTGACATTTGCGATATGTTTTAGCTCGCTGCTCATTGGTCACGCGTCTAGAGGCGGTTTTGTGGCGCGAGGAGCGCGTTTTGAAAGGTGTAAAAAAATACGTGTTGCTGCGGTATAGAGGGAGGGGTGGAAACCGTGGTAAACTCGTCTCCGTGTTTGAGGGGGGGGAGTAAGTAGTACATATAGGGCATTATCCATTATTAGGCAACGGTTGTAATGGTAGTAAGAATGGCAATCATCTTTGCAGTGGACCTGGGAGTGGCAAGCATAAGGGACGAAGGCGGGGTTAACATGTCGGATGCGATCATACCAGCACTAAATGACCGGATCCCATAAGAACTCCGAAGTTAAGCGTGCTTGGGCGAGAGTAGTACTAGGATGGGTGACCTCCTGGAAAATCCTCGTGTTGCATTCCCTTTTTAATTATTTTTTGCGCCTCGTGACAAACATATCGCATGTGCGCGATATATATTAACCCCGTTATATTATTTTTGACATTTGCGATATGTTTTAGCTCGCTGCTCATTGGTCACGCATCTAGAGGCGGCTTTGTGGCGCGAGGAGCGCGTTCTGAAAGGGGTAAAAAATACGTGTTGCTGCGGTATAGAGGGAGGGGTGGAAACCGTGGTAAACTCGTCTCCGTGTTTGAGGGGGGGGAGTAAGTAGTATATATAGGGCATTATCCATTATTAGGCAACGGTTGTAATGGTAGTAAGAATGACAATCATCTTTGGAGTGGACCTGGGAGTGGCAAGCATAAGGGACGAAGGCGGGGGTAACATGTCGGATGCGATCATACCAGCACTAAATGACCGGATCCCATCAGAACTCCGAAGTTAAGCGTGCCTGGGCGAGAGTAGTACTAGGATGGGTGACCTCCTGGAAAATCCTCGTGTTGCATTCCCTTTTTAATTATTTTTTGCGCCTCGTGACAAACATATCGCATGTGCGCGATATATATTAACCCCGTTATATTATTTTTGACATTTGCGATATGTTTTAGCTCGCTGCACATTGGCACGCGTCTAGAGGCGGCTTTGTGGCGCGAGGAGCGCGTTCTGAAAGGGGTAAAAAAATACGTGTTGCTGCGGTATAGAGGGTGGGGTGGAAACCGTGGTAAACTCGTCTCCGTGTTTGAGGGGGGGAGTAAGTAGTATATATAGGGCATTATCCATTATTAGGCAACGGTTGTAATGGTAGTAAGAATGGCAATCATCTTTGCAGTGGACCTGGGAGTGGCAAGCATAAGGGACGAAGGCGGGGGTAACATGTCTTATGCGATCATACCAGCACTAAAGCACCGGATCCCATCAGAACTCCGAAGTGAAGCGTGCTTGGGTAAGAGTAGTCCTAGGATGGGTGACCTCGTGGGAAGTCCTCGTGTTGCATTCCCTTTTTAATTATTTTTTGCGGCTCGTGACAAACATATCGCATGTGCGCGATATATATTAACCCCGTTATATTATTTTTGACATTTGCGATATGTTTTAGCTCGCTGCTCATTGGTCACGCGTCTAGAGGCGGCTTTGTGGCGCGAGGAGCGCGTTCTGAAAGGGGTAAAAAATACGTGTTGCTGCGGTATAGTGGGAGGGGTGGAAACCGTGGTAAACTCGTCTCCGTGTTTGAGGGGGGGGGAAGTAGTATATATAGGGCATTATCCATTATTAGGCAACGGTTGTAATGGTAGTAAGAATGACAATCATCTTTGCAGTGGACCTGGGAGTGGCAAGCATAAGGGACGAAGGCGGGGGTAACATGTCGGATGCGATCATACCAGCACTAAAGCACCGGATCCCATTGTCCTTGTGTTGCATTCCATTTTTACTTATTTTTTGTGCCTCGTGACAAACATATCGCATGTGCGCGATATATATTAATCCCGTTATATTATTTTTGACATTTGCGATATGTTTTAGCTCGCTGCTCATTGGTCACGCGTCTAGAGGCGGTTTTGTGGCGCGAGGAGCGCGTTCTGAAAGGGGTAAAAAAATTCTTGTTGCTGCGGTATAGAGGGAGGGGTGGAAACCGTGGTAAACTCGTCTCCGTGTTTGAGGGGGGGGGAGTAAGTAGTATATATAGGGCATTATCCATTATTAGGCAACGGTTGTAATGGTAGTAAGAATGACAATCATCTTTGCAGTGGACCTGGGAGTGGCAAGCATAAGGGACGAAGGCGGGGGCAACATATCGGATGCGATCATACCATCCCTAAAGCACCGGATCCCATAAGAACTCCGAAGTTAAGCGTGCTTGGACGAGAGTAGTACTAGGATGGGTGACCTCCTGGGAAGTCCTCGTGTTGCATTCCCTTTTTAATTATTTTTTGCGCCTCATGACAAACATATCACATGTGCGCGATATATATTAACCCCGTTATATTATTTTTGACATTTGCGATATGTTTTAGCTCGCTGCTCATTGCTCATGCGTCTAGAGGCGGCTTTGTGGCGCGAGGAGCGCGTTCTGAAAGGGGTAAAAAATACGTGTTGCTGCGGTATAGAGGGAGGGGTGGAAACCGTGGTAAACTCGTCTCCGTGTTTGAGGGGGGGGAGTAAGTAGTATATATAGGGCATTATCCATTATTAGGCAACGGTTGTAATGGTAGTAAGAATGACAATCATCTTTGCAGTGGACCTGGGAGTGGCAAGCATAAGGGACGAAGGCGGGGGTAACATGTGGGATGCGATCATAGCAGCACTAAAGCACCGGATCCCATCAGAACTCCGAAGTTAAGCGTGCTTGGGTAAGAGTAGTCCTAGGATGGGTGACCTCGTGGGAAGTCCTCGTGTTGCATTCCCTTTTTAATTATTTTTTGCGGCTCGTGACAAACATATCGCATGTGCGCGATATATATTAACCCCGTTATATTATTTTTGACATTTGCGATATGTTTTAGCTCGCTGCTCATTTGTCACGCGTCTAGAGGCGGCTTTGTGGCGCGAGGAGCGCGTTCTGAAAGGGGTAAAAAAATACGTGTTGTTGCGGTATAGAGGGAGGGGTGGAAACCGTGGTAAACTCGTCTCCGTGTTTGAGGGGGGGAGTAAGTAGTATATATAGGGCATTATCCATTATTAGGCAACGGTTGTAATGGTAGTAAGAATGACAATCATCTTTGAAGTGGACCTGGGAGTGGCAAGCATAAGGGACGAAGGCGGGGGTAAAATGTCGGAAGCAATCATACTAGCACTAAAGCACCGGATCCCATCAGAACTCCGAAGTTAAGCGTGCTTGGGTGAGAGTAGTACTAGGATGGGTGACCTCCTGGGAAGTCCTCGTGTTCAATTCCATTTTTACTTATTTTTTGTGCCTCGTGACAAACATATCGCATGTGCGCGATATATATTAATCCCGTTATATTATTTTTGACATTTGCGATATGTTTTAGCTCGCTGCTCATTGGTCACGCGTCTAGAGGCGGTTTTGTGGCGCGAGGAGCGGGTTTTGAAAGGTGTAAAAAAATACGTGTTGCTGCGGTATAGAGGGAGGTGTGGAAACCGTGGTAAACTCGTCTCCGTGTTTGAGGGGGGGGGGGAGTAAGTAGTATATATAGGGCATTATCCATTATTAGGCAACGGTTGTAATGGTAGTAAGAATGGCAATCATCTTTGAAGTGGACCTGGGAGTGGCAAGCATAAGGGAGGAAGGCGGGGGTAACATGTCGGATGCGATCATACCAGCACTAAAGCACCGGATCCCATCACAACTCCAAAGTTAAGCGTGCTTGGGTGAGAGTAGTACTAGGATGGGTGACCTCCTGGGAAGTCCTCGTGTTGAATTCCATTTTTACTTATTTTTTGTGCCTCGTGACAAACATATCGCATGTGCGCGATATATATTAATCCCGTTATATTATTTTTGACATTTGCGATATGTTTTAGCTCGCTGCTCATTGGCACGCGTCTAGAGGCGGCTTTGTGGCGCGAGGAGCGCGTTCTGAAAGGGGTAAAAAAATACGTGTTGCTGCGGTATAGAGGGTGGGGTGGAAACCGTGGTAAACTCGTCTCCGTGTTTGAGGGGGGGAGTAAGTAGTATATATAGGGCATTATCCATTATTAGGCAACGGTTGTAATGGTAGTAAGAATGGCAATCATCTTTGCAGTGGACCTGGGAGTGGCAAGCATAAGGGACGAAGGCGGGGGTAACATGTAGGATGCGATCATACCAGCACTAAAGCACCGGATCCCATCAGAACTCCGAAGTGAAGCGTGCTTGGGCGAGAGTAGTACTAGGATGGGTGACCTCCTGGGAAGTCCTCGTGTTCCATTCCCTTTTTAATTATTTTTTGCGCGTCGTGACAGACATATCGCATGTGCGCGATATATTAACCCCGTTATATTATTTTTGACATTTGCGATATGTTTTAGCTCGCTGCTCATTGGTCACGCGTCTAGAGGCGGCATTGTGGCGCGAGGAGCGCGTTCTGAAATGGGTAAAAAAATACGTGTTGCTGCGGTATAGAGGGAGGGGTGGAAACCGTGGTAAACTCGTCTCTGTGTTTGAGGGGGGGGAGTAAGTAGTATATATAGGGCATTATCCATTATTAGGCAACGGTTGTAATGGTAGTAAGAATGACAATCATCTTTGCAGTGGACCTGGGAGTGGCAAGCATAAGGGACGAAGGCGGGGGTAACATGTCGGAAGCGATCATACCAGCACTAAAGCACCGGATCCCATCAGAACTCCGTAGTTAAGCGTGCTTGGGTGAGAGTAGTACTAGGATGGGTGACCTCCTGGGAAGTCCTCGTGTTGAATTCCATTTTTACTTATTTTTTGTGCCTCGTGACAAACATATCGCATGTGCGCGATATATATTAATCCCGTTATATTATTTTTGACATTTGCGATATGTTTTAGCTCGCTGCTCATTGGTCACGCGTCTAGAGGCGGTTTTGTGGCGCGAGGAGCGCGTTTTGAAAGGTGTAAAAAAATACGTGTTGCTGCGGTATAGAGGGAGGTGTGGAAACCGTGGTAAACTCGTCTCCGTGTTTGAGGGGGGGGAGTAAGTAGTATATATAGGGCATTATCCATTATTAGGCAACGGTTGTAATGGTAGTAAGAATGGCAATCATCTTTGAAGTGGACCTGGGAGTGGCAAGCATAAGGGACGAAGGCGGGGTAACATGTCGGATGCGATCATACCAGCACTAAATGACCGGATCCCATCACAACTCCGAAGTTAAGCGTGCTTGGGCGAGAGTAGTACTAGGATGGGTGACCTCCTGGAAAATCCTCGTGTTGCATTCCCTTTTTAATTATTTTTTGCGCCTCGTGACAAACATATCGCATGTGCGCGATATATATTAACCCCGTTATATTATTTTTGACATTTGCGATATGTTTTAGCTCGCTGCTCATTGGCACGCGTCTAGAGGCGGCTTTGTGGCGCGAGGAGCGCGTTCTGAAAGGGGTAAAAAAATACGTGTTGCTGCGGTATAGAGGGTGGGGTGGAAACCATGGTAAACTCGTCTCCGTGTTTGAGGGGGGGAGTAAGTAGTATATATAGGGCATTATCCATTATTAGGCAACGGTTGTAATGGTAGTAAGAA
The DNA here is from genome assembly GCF_018294505.1 of Triticum aestivum. Classification (NCBI taxonomy): domain Eukaryota; kingdom Viridiplantae; phylum Streptophyta; class Magnoliopsida; order Poales; family Poaceae; genus Triticum; species Triticum aestivum. The sequence continues at coordinate 72,184 of NW_025228115.1, forward strand.
TGGCAATCATCTTTGCAGTGGACCTGGGAGTGGCAAGCATAAGGGACGAAGGCGGGGGTAACATGTAGGATGCGATCATACCAGCACTAAAGCACCGGATCCCATCAGAACTCCGAAGTGAAGCGTGCTTGGGCGAGAGTAGTACTAGGATGGGTGACCTCCTGGGAAGTCCTCGTGTTCCATTCCCTTTTTAATTATTTTTTGCGCGTCGTGACAAACATATCGCATGTGCGCGATATATATTAACCCCGTTATATTATTTTTGACATTTGCGATATGTTTTAGCTCGCTGCTCATTGGTCACGCGTCTAGAGGCGGCATTGTGGCGCGAGGAGCGCGTTCTGAAATGGGTAAAAAAATACGTGTTGTTGCGGTATAGAGGGAGGGGTGGAAACCGTGGTAAACTCGTCTCCGTGTTTGAGGGGGGGGAGTAAGTAGTATATATAGGGCATTATCCATTATTAGGCAACGGTTGTAATGGTAGTAAGAATGACAATCATCTTTGCAGTGGACCTGGGAGTGGCAAGCATAAGGGACGAAGGCGGGGGTAACATGTCGGAAGCGATCATACCAGCACTAAAGCACCGGATCCCATCAGAACTCCGAAGTTAAGCGTGCTTGGGTGAGAGTAGTACTAGGATGGGTGACCTCCTGGGAAGTCCTCGTGTTGAATTCCATTTTTACTTATTTTTTGTGCCTCGTGACAAACATATCGCATGTGCGCGATATATATTAATCCCGTTATATTATTTTTGACATTTCCGATATGTTTTAGCTCGCTGCTCATTGGTCACGCGTCTAGAGGCGGTTTTGTGGCGCGAGGAGCGCGTTTTGAAAGGTGTAAAAAAATACGTGTTGCTGCGGTATAGAGGGAGGCGTGGAAACCGTGGTAAACTCGTCTCCGTGTTTGAGGGGGGGGAGTAAGTAGTATATATAGGGCATTATCCATTATTAGGCAACGGTTGTAATGGTAGTAAGAATGGCAATCATCTTTGAAGTGGACCTGGGAGTGGCAAGCATAAGGGACGAAGGCGGGGTAACATGTCGGATGCGATCATACCAGCACTAAATGACCGGATCCCATCAGAACTCCGAAGTTAAGCGTGCTTGGGCGAGAGTAGTACTAGGATGGGTGACCTCCTGGGAAGTCCTCGTGTTGCATTCCCTTTTAAATTATTTTTTGCGCCTCGTGACAAACATATCGCATGTGCGCGATATATATTAACCCCGTTATATTATTTTTGACATTTGCGATATGTTTTAGCTCGCTGCTCATTGGTCACGCGTCTAGAGGCGGCATTGTGGCGCGAGGAGCGCGTTCTGAAAGGGGTAAAAAAATACGTGTTGCTGCGGTATAGAGGGAGGGGTGGAAACCGTGGTAAACTCGTCTCCGTGTTTGAGGGGGGGGAGTAAGTAGTATATATAGGGCATTATCCATTATTAGGCAACGGTTGTAATGGTAGTAAGAATGACAATCATCTTTGCAGTGGACCTGGGAGTGGCAAGCATAAGGGACGAAGGCGGGGGTAACATGTGGGATGCGATCATACCAGCACTAAAGCACCGGATCCCATTAGAACTCCGAAGTTAAGCGTGCTTGGGTAAGAGTAGTCCTAGGATGGGTGACCTCGTGGGAAGTCCTCGTGTTGCATTCCCTTTTTAATTATTTTTTGCGGCTCGTGACAAACATATCGCATGTGCGCGATATATATTAACCCCGTTATATTATTTTTGACATTTGCGATATGTTTTAGCTCGCTGCTCATTGGTCACGCGTCTAGAGGCGGCTTTGTGGCGCGAGGAGCGCGTTCTGAAAGGGGTAAAAAAATACGTGTTGTTGCGGTATAGAGGGAGGGGTGGAAACCGTGGTAAACTCGTCTCCGTGTTTGAGGGGGGGAGTAAGCAGTATATATAGGGCATTATCCATTATTAGGCAACGGTTGTAATGGTAGTAAGAATGACAATCATCTTTGCAGTGGACCTGGGAGTGGCAAGCATAAGGGACGAAGGCGGGGGTAACATGTAGGATGCGATCATACCAGCACTAAAGCACCGGATCCCATCAGAACTCCGAAGTGAAGCGTGCTTGGGCGAGAGTCGTACTAGGATGGGTGACCTCCTGGGAAGTCCTCGTGTTGCATTCCCTTTTTAATTATTTTTTGCGCGTCGTGACAAACATATCGCATGTGCGCGATATATATTAACCCCGTTATATTATTTTTGACATTTGCGATATGTTTTAGCTCGCTGCTCATTGATCACGCGTCTAGAGGCGGCATTGTGGCGCGAGGAGCGCGTTCTGAAATGGGTAAAAAAATACGTGTTGCTGCGGTATAGAGGGAGGGGTGGAAACCGTGGTAAACTCGTCTCCGTGTTTGAGGGGGGGGGAGTAAGTAGTATATATAGGGCATTATCCATTATTAGGCAACGGTTGTAATGGTAGTAAGAATGACAATTATCTTTGCAGTGGACCTGGGAGTGGCAAGCATAAGGGACGAAGGCGGGGGTAACATGTCGGAAGCGATCATACCAGCACTAAAGCACCGGATCCCATCAGAACTCCGAAGTTAAGCGTGCTTGGGTGAGAGTAGTACTAGGATGGATGACCTCCTGGGAAGTCCTCGTGTTGAATTCCATTTTTACTTATTTTTTGTGCCTCGTGACAAACATATCGCATGTGCGCGATATATATTAATCCCGTTATATTATTTTTGACATTTGCGATATGTTTTAGCTCGCTGCTCATTGGTCACGCGTCTAGAGGCGGTTTTGTGGCGCGAGGAGCGCGTTTTGAAAGGTGTAAAAAAATACGTGTTGCTGCGGTATAGAGGGAGGTGTGGAAACCGTGGTAAACTCGTCTCCGTGTTTGAGGGGGGGGAGTAAGTAGTATATATAGGGCATTATCCATTATTAGGCAACGGTTGTAATGGTAGTAAGAATGGCAATCATCTTTGAAGTGGACCTGGGAGTGGCAAGCATAAGGGACGAAGGCGGGGGTAACATGTCGGATGCGATCATACCAGCACTAAATGACCGGATCCCATCAGAACTCCGAAGTTAAGCGTGCTTGGGTGAGAGTAGTACTAGGATGGGTGACCTCCTGGAAAATCCTCGTGTTGCATTCCCTTTTTAATTATTTTTTGCGCCTCGTGACAAACATATCGCATGTGCGCGATATATATTAACCCCGTTATATTATTTTTGACATTTGCGATATGTTTTAGCTCGCTGCTCATTGGCACGCGTCTAGAGGCGGCTTTGTGGCGCGAGGAGCGCGTTCTGAAAGGGGTAAAAAAATACGTGTTGCTGCGGTATAGAGGGTGGGGTGGAAACCGTGGTAAACTCGTCTCCGTGTTTGAGGGGGGGAGTAAGTAGTATATATAGGGCATTATCCATTATTAGGCAACGGTTGTAATGGTAGTAAGAATGGCAATCATCTTTGCAGTGGACCTGGGAGTGGCAAGCATAAGGGACGAAGGCGGGGGTAACATGTAGGATGCGATCATACCAGCACTAAAGGACCGGATCCCATCAGAACTCCGAAGTGAAGCGTGCTTGGGCGAGAGTAGTACTAGGATGGGTGACCTCCTGGGAAGTCCTCGTGTTGCATTCCCTTTTTAATTATTTTTTGCGCGTCGTGACAAACATATCGCATGTGCGCGATATATATTAACCCCGTTATATTATTTTTGACATTTGCGATATGTTTTAGCTCGCTGCTCATTGGTCACGCGTCTAGAGGCGGCATTGTGGCGCGAGGAGCGCGTTCTGAAATGGGTAAAAAAATACGTGTTGCTGCGGTATAGAGGGAGGGGTGGAAACCGTGGTAAACTCGTCTCCGTGTTTGAGGGGGGGGAGTAAGTAGTATATATAGGGCATTATCCATTATTAGGCAACGGTTGTAATGGTAGTAAGAATGACAATTATCTTTGCAGTGGACCTGGGAGTGGCAAGCATAAGGGACGAAGGCGGGGGTAACATGTCGGAAGCGATCATACCAGCACTAAAGCACCGGATCCCATCAGAACTCCGAAGTTAAGCGTGCTTGGGTGAGAGTAGTACTAGGATGGGTGACCTCCTGGGAAGTCCTCGTGTTGAATTCCATTTTTACTTATTTTTTGTGCCTCGTGACAAACATATCGCATGTGCGCGATATATATTAATCCCGTTATATTATTTTTGACATTTGCGATATGTTTTAGCTCGCTGCTCATTGGTCACGCGTCTAGAGGCGGTTTTGTGGCGCGAGGAGCGCGTTTTGAAAGGTGTAAAAAAATACGTGTTGCTGCGGTATAGAGGGAGGTTTGGAAACCGTGGTAAACTCGTCTCCGTGTTTGAAGGGGGGGGAGTAAGTAGTATATATAGGGCATTATCCATTATTAGGCAACGGTTGTAATGGTAGTAAGAATGGCAATCATCTTTGAAGTGGACCTGGGAGTGGCAAGCATAAGGGACGAAGGCGGGGGTAACATGTCGGATGCGATCATACCAGCACTAAATGACCGGATCCCATCAGAACTCCGAAGTTAAGCGTCCTTGGGCGAGAGTAGTACTAGGATGGGTGACCTCCTGGAAAATCCTCGTGTTGCATTCCCTTTTTAATTATTTTTTGCGCCTCGTGACAAACATATCGCATGTGCGCGATATATATTAACCCCGTTATATTATTTTTGACATTTGCGATATGTTTTAGCTCGCTGCTCATTGGCACGCGTCTAGAGGCGGCTTTGTGGCGCGAGGAGCGCGTTCTGAAAGGGGTAAAAAAATACGTGTTGCTGCGGTATAGAGGGTGGGGTGGAAACCGTGGTAAACTCGTCTCCGTGTTTGAGGGGGGGAGTAAGTAGTATATATAGGGCATTATCCATTATTAGGCAACGGTTGTAATGGTAGTAAGAATGGCAATCATCTTTGCAGTGGACCTGGGAGTGGCAAGCATAAGGGACGAAGGCGGGGGTAACATGTAGGATGCGATCATACCAGCACTAAAGGACCGGATCCCATCAGAACTCCGAAGTGAAGCGTGCTTGGGCGAGAGTAGTACTAGGATGGGTGACCTCCTGGGAAGTCCTCGTGTTGCATTCCCTTTTTAATTATTTTTTGCGCGTCGTGACAAACATATCGCATGTGCGCGATATATATTAACCCCGTTATATTATTTTTGACATTTGCGATATGTTTTAGCTCGCTGCTCATTGGTCACGCGTCTAAAGGCGGCATTGTGGCGCGAGGAGCGCGTTCTGAAATGGGTAAAAAAATACGTGTTGCTGCGGTATAGAGGGAGGGGTGGAAACCGTGGTAAACTCGTCTCCGTGTTTGAGGGGGGGGGAGTAAGTAGTATATATAGGGCATTATCCATTATTAGGCAACGGTTGTAATGGTAGTAAGAATGACAATTATCTTTGCAGTGGACCTGGGAGTGGCAAGCATAAGGGACGAAGGCGGGGGTAACATGTCGGAAGCGATCATACCAGCACTAAAGCACCGGATCCCATCAGAACTCCAAAGTTAAGCGTGCTTGGGTGAGAGTAGTACTAGGATGGGTGACCTCCTGGGAAGTCCTCGTGTTGAATTCCATTTTTACTTATTTTTTGTGCCTCGTGACAAACATATCGCATGTGCGCGATATATATTAATCCCGTTATATTATTTTTGACATTTGCGATATGTTTTAGCTCGCTGCTCATTGGTCACGCGTCTAGAGGCGGTTTTGTGGCGCGAGGAGCGCGTTTTGAAAGGTGTAAAAAAATACGTGTTGCTGCGGTATAGAGGGAGGTGTGGAAACCGTGGTAAACTCGTCTCCGTGTTTGAGGGGGGGGGAGTAAGTAGTATATATAGGGCATTATCCATTATTAGGCAACGGTTGTAATGGTAGTAAGAATGGCAATCATCTTTGAAGTGGACCTGGGAGTGGCAAGCATAAGGGACGAAGGCGGGGGTAACATGTCGGATGCGATCATACCAGCACTAAATGACTGGATCCCATCAGAACTCCGAAGTTAAGCGTGCTTGGGTGAGAGTAGTACTAGGATGGGTGACCTCCTGGAAAATCCTCGTGTTGCATTCCCTTTTTAATTATTTTTTGCGCCTCGTGACAAACATATCGCATGTGCGCGATATATATTAACCCCGTTATATTATTTTTGACATTTGCGATATGTTTTAGCTCGCTGCTCATTGGCACGCGTCTAGAGGCGGCTTTGTGGCGCGAGGAGCGCGTTCTGAAAGGGGTAAAAAAATACGTGTTGCTGCGGTATAGAGGGTGGGGTGGAAACCGTGGTAAACTCGTCTCCGTGTTTGAGGGGGGGAGTAAGTAGTATATATAGGGCATTATCCATTATTAGGCAACGGTTGTAATGGTAGTAAGAATGGCAATCATCTTTGCAGTGGACCTGGGAGTGGCAAGCATAAGGGACGAAGGCGGGGGTAACATGTAGGATGCGATCATACCAGCACTAAAG
>NW_025228115.1:84143-92708 GCF_018294505.1 Triticum aestivum
AAGCGTGCTTGGGCAAGAGTAGTACTAGGATGGGTGACCTCTTGGGAAGTCCTCGTGTTGCATTCCCTTTTTAATTATCTTTTGCGCCTCGTGACAAACATATCGCATGTGTGCGATATATATTAACCCCGTTATATTATTTTTGACATTTGTGATATGTTTTAGCTCGCTGCTCATTGGTCACGCGTCTAGAGGCGGCTTTGTGGCGCGAGGAGCGCGTTCTGAAAGGGGTAAAAAATACGTGTTGCTGCGGTATAGAGGGAGGGGTGGAAACCGTGGTAAACTCGTCTCCGTGTTTGAGGGGGGGGAGTAAGTAGTATATATAGGGCATTATCTATTATTAGGCAACGGTTGTAATGGTAGTAAGAATGACAATCATCTTTGCAGTGGACCTGGGAGTGGCAAGCATAAGGGACGAAGGCGGGGGTAACATGTCGGATGCGATCATACCAGCACTAAAGCACCGGATCCCATCAGAACTCCGAAGTGAAGCGTGCTTGGGCGAGAGTAGTACTAGGATGGGTGACCTCCTGGGAAGTCCTCGTGTTGCATTCCCTTTTTAATTAATTTTTGCGCGTCGTGACAAACATATCGCATGTGCGCGATATATATTAACCCCGTTATATTATTTTTGACATTTGCGATATGTTTAGCTCGCTGCTCATTGGTCACGCGTCTAGAGGCGGCATTGTGGCGCGAGGAGCGCGTTCTGAAAGGGGTAAAAAAATACGTGTTGCTGCGGTATAGAGGGAGGGGTGGAAACCGTGGTAAACTCGTCTCCGTGTTTGAGGGGGGGGGGAGTAAGTAGTATATATAGGGCATTATCCATTATTAGGCAACGGTTGTAATGGTAGTAAGAATGACAATCATCTTTGCAGTGGACCTGGGAGTGGCAAGCATAAGGGACGAAGGCGGGGGTAACATGTAGGATGCGATCATACCAGCACTAAAGCACCGGATCCCATCAGAACTCCGAAGTGAAGCGTGCTTGGGCAAGAGTAGTACTAGGATGGGTGACCTCTTGGGAAGTCCTCGTGTTGCATTCCCTTTTTAATTATCTTTTGCGCCTCGTGACAAACATATCGCATGTGTGCGATATATATTAACCCCGTTATATTATTTTTGACATTTGTGATATGTTTTAGCTCGCTGCTCATTGGTCACGCGTCTAGAGGCGGCTTTGTGGCGCGAGGAGCGCGTTCTGAAAGGGGTAAAAAATACGTGTTGCTGCGGTATAGAGGGAGGGGTGGAAACCGTGGTAAACTCGTCTCCGTGTTTGAGGGGGGGGAGTAAGTAGTATATATAGGGCATTATCTATTATTAGGCAACGGTTGTAATGGTAGTAAGAATGACAATCATCTTTGCAGTGGACCTGGGAGTGGCAAGCATAAGGGACGAAGGCGGGGGTAACATGTCGGATGCGATCATACCAGCACTAAAGCACCGGATCCCATCAGAACTCCGTAGTTAAGCGGGCTTTGGCGAGAGTAGTACTAGGATGGGTGACCTCCTGGGAAGTCCTCGTGTTGCATTCCCTTTTTAATTATTTTTTGCGGCTCGTGACAAACATATCGCATGTGCGCGATATATATTAACCCCGTTATATTATTTTTGACATTTGCGATATGTTTTAGCTCGCTGCTCATTGGTCACGCGTCTAGAGGCGGCTTTGTGGCGCGAGGAGAGCGTTCTGAAAGGGGTAAAAAATACGTGTTGCTGCGGTATAGAGGGAGGGGTGGAAACCGTGGTAAACTCGTCTCCGTGTTTGAGGGGGGGAGTAAGTAGGATATATATAGGGCATTATCTATTATTAGGCAACGGTTGTAATGGTAGTAATAATGACAATCATCTTTGCAGTGGACCTGGGAGTGGCAAGCATAAGGGACGAAGGCGGGGGTAACATGTCGGATGCGATCATACCAGCACTAAAGCACCGGATCCCATCAGAACGCCGTAGTTAAGCGTGCTAGGGCGAGAGTAGTACTAGGATGGGTGACCTCCTGGGAAGTCCTCGTGTTGCATTCCCTTTTTAATTATTTTTTGCGGCTCGTGACAAACATATCGCATGTGCGCAATATATATTAACCCCGTTATATTATTTTTGACATTTGCGATATGTTTCAGCTCGCTGCTCATTGGTCACGCGTCTAGAGGCGGCATTGTGGCGCGAGGAGCGCGTTCTGAAATGGGTAAAAAAATACGTGTTGCTGCGGTATAGAGGGAGGGGTGGAAACCGTGGTAAACTCGTCTCCGTGTTTGAGGGGGGGGAGTAAGTAGTATATATAGGGCATTATCCATTATTAGGCAACGGTTGTAATGGTAGTAAGAATGACAATTATCTTTGCAGTGGACCTGGGAGTGGCAAGCATAAGGGACGAAGGCGGGGGTAACATGTCGGAAGCGATCATACCAGCACTAAAGCACCGGATCCCATCAGAACTCCGAAGTTAAGCGTGCTTGGGTGAGAGTAGTACTAGGATGGGTGACCTCCTGGGAAGTCCTCGTGTTGAATTCCATTTTTACTTATTTTTTGTGCCTCGTGACAAACATATCGCATGTGCGCGATATATATTAATCCCGTTATATTATTTTTGACATTTGCGATATGTTTTAGCTCGCTGCTCATTGGTCACGCGTCTAGAGGCGGTTTTGTGGCGCGAGGAGCGCGTTTTGAAAGGTGTAAAAAAATACGTGTTGCTGCGGTATAGAGGGAGGTGTGGAAACCGTGGTAAACTCGTCTCCGTGTTTGAGGGGGGGGGGAGTAAGTAGTATATATAGGGCATTATCCATTATTAGGCAACGGTTTTAATGGTAGTAAGAATGGCAATCATCTTTGAAGTGGACCTGGGAGTGGCAAGCATAAGGGACGAAGGCGGGGGTAACATGTCGGATGCGATCATACCAGCACTAAATGACCGGATCCCATCAGAACTCCGAAGTTAAGCGTCCTTGGGCGAGAGTAGTACTAGGATGGGTGACCTCCTGGAAAATCCTCGTGTTGCATTCCCTTTTTAATTATTTTTTGCGCCTCGTGACAAACATATCGCATGTGCGCGATATATATTAACCCCGTTATATTATTTTTGACATTTGCGATATGTTTTAGCTCGCTGCTCATTGGCACGCGTCTAGAGGCGGCTTTGTGGCGCGAGGAGCGCGTTCTGAAAGGGGTAAAAAAATACGTGTTGCTGCGGTATAGAGGGTGGGGTGGAAACCGTGGTAAACTCGTCTCCGTGTTTGAGGGGGGGAGTAAGTAGTATATATAGGGCATTATCCATTATTAGGCAACGGTTGTAATGGTAGTAAGAATGGCAATCATCTTTGCAGTGGACCTGGGAGTGGCAAGCATAAGGGACGAAGGCGGGGGTAACATGTAGGATGCGATCATACCAGCACTAAAGCACCGGATCCCATCAGAACTCCGAAGTGAAGCGTGCTTGGGCGAGAGTAGTACTAGGATGGGTGACCTCCTGGGAAGTCCTCGTGTTGCATTCCCTTTTTAATTAATTTTTGCGCGTCGTGACAAACATATCGCATGTGCGCGATATATATTAACCCCGTTATATTATTTTTGACATTTGCGATATGTTTAGCTCGCTGCTCATTGGTCACGCGTCTAGAGGCGGCATTGTGGCGCGAGGAGCGCGTTCTGAAAGGGGTAAAAAAATACGTGTTGCTGCGGTATAGAGGGAGGGGTGGAAACCGTGGTAAACTCGTCTCCGTGTTTGAGGGGGGGGGGAGTAAGTAGTATATATAGGGCATTATCCATTATTAGGCAACGGTTGTAATGGTAGTAAGAATGACAATCATCTTTGCAGTGGACCTGGGAGTGGCAAGCATAAGGGACGAAGGCGGGGGTAACATGTCGGATGCGATCATACCAGCACTAAAGCACCGGATCCCATCAGAACTCCGAAGTTAAGCGTGCTTGGGCGAGAGTAGTACTAGGATGGGTGACCTCCTGGAAAATCCTCGTGTTGCATTCCCTTTTTAATTATTTTTTGCGCCTCGTGACAAACATATCGCATGTGCGCGATATATATTAACCCCGTTATATTATTTTTGACATTTGCGATATGTTTTAGCTCGCTGCTCATTGGCACGCGTCTAGAGGCGGCTTTGTGGCGCGAGGAGCGCGTTCTGAAAGGGGTAAAAAAATACGTGTTGCTGCGGTATAGAGGGTGGGGTGGAAACCGTGGTAAACTCGTCTCCGTGTTTGAGGGGGGGAGTAAGTAGTATATATAGGGCATTATCCATTATTAGGCAACGGTTGTAATGGTAGTAAGAATGGCAATCATCTTTGCAGTGGACCTGGGAGTGGCAAGCATAAGGGACGAAGGCGGGGGTAACATGTAGGATGCGATCATACCAGCACTAAAGCACCGGATCCCATCAGAACTCCGAAGTGAAGCGTGCTTGGGCGAGAGTAGTACTAGGATGGGTGACCTCCTGGGAAGTCCTCGTGTTGCATTCCCTTTTTAATTATTTTTTGCGCGTCGTGACAAACATATCGCATGTGCGCGATATATATTAACCCCGTTATATTATTTTTGACATTTGCGATATGTTTAGCTCGCTGCTCATTGGTCACGCGTCTAGAGGCGGCATTGTGGCGCGAGGAGCGCGTTCTGAAAGGGGTAAAAAAATATGTGTTGCTGCGGTATAGAGGGAGGGGTGGAAACCGTGGTAAACTCGTCTCCGTGTTTGAGGGGGGGGAGTAAGTAGTATATATAGGGCATTATCCATTATTAGGCAACGGTTGTAATGGTAGTAAGAATGACAATCATCTTTGCAGTGGACCTGGGAGTGGCAAGCATAAGGGACGAAGGCGGGGGTAACATGTCGGATGCGATCATACCAGCACTAAAGCACCGGATCCCATCAGAACTCTGTAGTTAAGCGTGCTTGGGCAAGAGTAGTACTAGGATGGGTGACCTCTTGGGAAGTCCTCGTGTTGCATTCCCTTTTTAATTATCTTTTGCGCCTCGTGACAAACATATCGCATGTGTGCGATATATATTAACCCCGTTATATTATTTTTGACATTTGTGATATGTTTTAGCTCGCTGCTCATTGGTCACGCGTCTAGAGGCGGCTTTGTGGCGCGAGGAGCGCGTTCTGAAAGGGGTAAAAAATACGTGTTGCTGCGGTATAGAGGGAGGGGTGGAAACCGTGGTAAACTCGTCTCCGTGTTTGAGGGGGGGGGGAGTAAGTAGTATATATAGGGCATTATCTATTATTAGGCAACGGTTGTAATGGTAGTAATAATGACAATCATCTTTGCAGTGGACCTGGGAGTGGCAAGCATAAGGGACGAAGGCGGGGGTAACATGTCGGATGCGATCATACCAGCACTAAACACCGGATCCCATCAGAACTCCGTAGTTAAGCGTGCTTTGGCGAGAATAGTACTAGGATGGGTGACCTCCTAGGAAGTCCTCGTGTTGCATTCCCTTTTTAATTATTTTTTGCGGCTCGTGACAAACATATCGCATGTGCGCGATATATATTAACCCCGTTATATTATTTCTGACATTTGCGATATGTTTTAGCTCGCTGCTCATTGGTCACGCGTCTAGAGGCGGCTTTGTGGCGCGAGGAGAGCGTTCTGAAAGGGGTAAAAAATACGTGTTGCTGCGGTATAGAGGGAGGGGTGGAAACCGTGGTAAACTCGTCTCCGTGTTTGAGGGGGGGAGTAAGTAGGATATATATAGGGCATTATCTATTATTAGGCAACGGTTGTAATGGTAGTAATAATGACAATCATCTTTGCAGTGGACCTGGGAGTGGCAAGCATAAGGGACGAAGGCGGGGGTAACATGTCGGATGCGATCATACCAGCACTAAAGCACCGGATCCCATCAGAACGGCGTAGTTAAGCGTGCTTGGGCGAGAGTAGTACTAGGATGGGTGACCTCCTGGGAAGTCCTCGTGTTGCATTCCCTTTTTAATTATTTTTTGCGCCTCGTGACAAACATATCGCATGTGCGCGATATATATTAACCCCGTTATATTATTTTTGACATTTGCGATATGTTTTAGCTCGCTGCTCATTGGCACGCGTCTAGAGGCGGCTTTGTGGCGCGAGGAGCGCGTTCTGAAAGGGGTAAAAAAATACGTGTTGCTGCGGTATAGAGGGTGGGGTGGAAACCGTGGTAAACTCGTCTCCGTGTTTGAGGGGGGGGGAGTAAGTAGTATATATAGGGCATTATCCATTATTAGGCAACGGTTGTAATGGTAGTAAGAATGACAATCATCTTTGCAGTGGACCTGGGAGTGGCAAGCATAAGGGACGAAGCCGGGGGTAACATGTCGGATGCGATCATACAAGCACTAAAGCACCGGATCCCATCAGAACTCTGTAGTTAAGCGTGCTTGGGTAAGAGTAGAACTAGGATGGGTGACCTCTTGGGAAGTCCTCGTGTTGCATTCCCTTTTTAATTATCTTTTGCGCCTCGTGACAAACATATCGCATGTGTGCGATATATATTAACCCCGTTATATTATTTTTGACATTTGTGATATGTTTTAGCTCGCTGCTCATTGGTCACGCGTCTAGAGGCGGCTTTGTGGCGCGAGGAGCGCGTTCTGAAAGGGGTAAAAAATACGTGTTGCTGCGGTATAGAGGGAGGGGTGGAAACCGTGGTAAACTCGTCTCCGTGTTTGAGGGGGGGAGTAAGTAGTATATATAGGGCATTATCTATTATTAGGCAACGGTTGTAATGGTAGTAATAATGACAATCATCTTTGCAGTGGACCTGGGAGTGGCAAGCATAAGGGACGAAGGCGGGGGTAACATGTCGGATGCGATCATACCAGCACTAAAGCACCGGATCCCATCAGAACTCCGTAGTTAAGCGTGATTTGGCGAGAGTAGTACTAGGATGGGTGACCTCCTGGGAAGTCCTCGTGTTGCATTCCCTTTTTAATTATTTTTTGCGGCTCGTGACAAACATATCGCATGTGCGCGATATATATTAACCCCGTTATATTATTTTTGACATTTACGATATGTTTTAGCTCGCTGCTCATTGGTCACGCGTCTAGAGGCGGTTTTGTGGCGCGAGGAGCGCGTTCTGAAAGGGGTAAAAAAATACGTGTTGCTGCGGTATAGAGGGAGGTGTGGAAACCGTGGTAAACTCGTCTCCGTGTTTGAGGGGGGGGGAGTAAGTAGTATATATAGGGCATTATCCATTATTAGGCAACGGTTGTAATGGTAGTAAGAATGGCAATCATCTTTGAAGTGGACCTGGGAGTGGCAAGCATAAGGGACGAAGGCGGGGGTAACATGTCGGATGCGATCATACCAGCACTAAATGACCGGATCCCATCAGAACTCCGAAGTTAAGCGTCCTTGGGCGAGAGTAGTACAAGGATGGGTGACCTCCTGGAAAATCCTCGTGTTGCATTCCCTTTTTAATTATTTTTTGCGCCTCGTGACAAACATATCGCATGTGCGCGATATATATTAACCCCGTTATATTATTTTTGACATTTGCGATATGTTTTAGCTCGCTGCTCATTGGCACGCGTCTAGAGGCGGCTTTGTGGCGCGAGGAGCGCGTTCTGAAAGGGGTAAAAAAATACGTGTTGCTGCGGTATAGAGGGTGGGGTGGAAACCGTGGTAAACTCGTCTCCGTGTTTGAGGGGGGGGGAGTAAGTAGTATATATAGGGCATTATCCATTATTAGGCAACGGTTGTAATGGTAGTAAGAATGACAATCATCTTTGCAGTGGACCTGGGAGTGGCAAGCATAAGGGACGAAGGCGGGGGTAACATGTCGGATGCGATCATACCAGCACTAAAGCACCGGATCCCATCAGAACTCTGTAGTTAAGCGTGCTTGGGTAAGAGTAGTACTAGGATGGGTGACCTCTTGGGAAGTCCTCGTGTTGCATTCCCTTTTTAATTATCTTTTGCGCCTCGTGACAAACATATCGCATGTGTGCGATATATATTAACCCCGTTATATTATTTTTGACATTTGTGATATGTTTTAGCTCGCTGCTCATTGGTCACGCGTCTAGAGGCGGCTTTGTGGCGCGAGGAGCGCTTTCTGAAAGGGGTAAAAAATACGTGTTGCTGCGGTATAGAGGGAGGGGTGGAAACCGTGGTAAACTCGTCTCCGTGTTTGAGGGGGGGAGTAAGTAGTATATATAGGGCATTATCTATTATTAGGCAACGGTTGTAATGGTAGTAATAATAACAATCATCTTTGCAGTGGACCTGGGAGTGGCAAGCATAAGGGACGAAGGCGGGGGTAACATGTCGGATGCGATCATACCAGCACTAAAGCACCGGATCCCATCAGAACTCCGTAGTTAAGCGTGATTTGGCGAGAGTAGTACTAGGATGGGTGACCTCCTGGGAAGTCCTCGTGTTGCATTCCCTTTTTAATTATTTTTTGCGGCTCGTGACAAACATATCGCATGTGCGCGATATATATTAACCCCGTTATATTATTTTTGACATTTACGATATGTTTTAGCTCGCTGCTCATTGGTCACGCGTCTAGAGGCGGTTTTGTGGCGCGAGGAGCGCGTTCTGAAAGGGGTAAAAAAATA
>NW_025228115.1:92718-94390 GCF_018294505.1 Triticum aestivum
GGAGTAAGTAGTATATATAGGGCATTATCCATTATTAGGCAACGGTTGTAATGGTAGTAACAATGGCAATCATCTTTGCAGTGGACCTGGGAGTGGCAAGCATAAGGGACGAAGGCGGGGGTAACATGTAGGATGCGATCATACCAGCACTAAAGCACCGGATCCCATTAGAACTCCGAAGTGAAGCGTGCTTGGGTGAGAGTAGTACTAGGATGGGTGACCTCCTGGGAAGTCCTTGTGTTGCATTCCCTTTTTAATTATTTTTTGCGCGTCGTGACAAACATATCGCATGTGCGCGATATATATTAACCCCGTTATATTATTTTTGACATTTGCGATATGTTTTAGCTCGCTGCTCATTGGTCACGCGTCTAGAGGCGGCATTGTGGCGCGAGGAGCGCGTTCTGAAAGGGGTAAAAAAATACGTGTTGCTGCGGTATAGAGGGAGGGGTGGAAACCGTGGTAAACTCGTCTCCGTGTTTGAGGGGGGGGGGAGTAAGTAGTATATATAGGGCATTATCCATTATTAGGCAACGGTTGTAATGGTAGTAAGAATGACAATCATCTTTGCAGTGGACCTGGGAGTGGCAAGCATAAGGGACGAAGGCGGGGGTAACATGTCGGATGCGATCATACCAGCACTAAAGCACCGGATCCCATCAGAACTCCGTAGTTAAGCGTGCTTGGGCGAGCGTAGTACTAGGATGGGTGACCTCCTGGGAAG
Organism: Triticum aestivum; assembly: GCF_018294505.1. Lineage (NCBI taxonomy): Eukaryota > Viridiplantae > Streptophyta > Magnoliopsida > Poales > Poaceae > Triticum > Triticum aestivum. The sequence continues at coordinate 93,443 of NW_025228115.1, forward strand.
TCCTCGTGTTGCATTCCCTTTTTAATTATTTTTTGCGCCTCGTGACAAACATATCGCATGAGCGCGATATATATTAACCCCGTTATATTATTTTTGACATTTGCCATATGTTTTAGCTCGCTGCTCATTGGCACGCGTCTAGAGGCGGCTTTGTGGCGCGAGGAGCGCGTTCTGAAAGGGGTAAAAAAATAAGTGTTGCTGCGGTATAGAGGGTGGGGTGGAAACCGTGGTAAACTCGTCTCCGTGTTTGAGGGGCGGAGTAAGTAGTATATATAGGGCATTATCCATTATTAGGCAACGGTTGTAATGGTAGTAACAATGGCAATCATCTTTGCAGTGGACCTGGGAGTGGCAAGCATAAGGGACGAAGGCGGGGGTAACATGTAGGATGCGATCATACCAGCACTAAAGCACCGGATCCCATTAGAACTCCGAAGTGAAGCGTGCTTGGGTGAGAGTAGTACTAGGATGGGTGACCTCCTGGGAAGTCCTTGTGTTGCATTCCCTTTTTAATTATTTTTTGCGCGTCGTGACAAACATATCGCATGTGCGCGATATATATTAACCCCGTTATATTATTTTTGACATTTGCGATATGTTTTAGCTCGCTGCTCATTGGTCACGCGTCTAGAGGCGGCATTGTGGCGCGAGGAGCGCGTTCTGAAAGGGGTAAAAAAATACGTGTTGCTGCGGTATAGAGGGAGGGGTGGAAACCGTGGTAAACTCGTCTCCGTGTTTGAGGGGGGGGGGAGTAAGTAGTATATATAGGGCATTATCCATTATTAGGCAACGGTTGTAATGGTAGTAAGAATGACAATCATCTTTGCAGTGGACCTGGGAGTGGCAAGCATAAGGGACGAAGGCGGGGGTAACATGTCGGATGCGATCATACCAGCACTAAAGCACCGGATCCCATCAGAACTCCGTAGTTAAGCGTGCTTGGGCGAG
>NW_025228115.1:94400-102709 GCF_018294505.1 Triticum aestivum
ACAATCATCTTTGCAGTGGACCTGGGAGTGGCAAGCATAAGGGACGAAGGCGGGGGTAACATGTCGGATGCGATCATACCAGCACTAAAGCACCGGATCCCATCAGAACTCCGTAGTTAAGCGTGATTTGGCGAGAGTAGTACTAGGATGGGTGACCTCCTGGGAAGTCCTCGTGTTGCATTCCCTTTTTAATTATTTTTTGCGGCTCGTGACAAACATATCGCATGTGCGCGATATATATTAACCCCGTTATATTATTTTTGACATTTACGATATGTTTTAGCTCGCTGCTCATTGGTCACGCGTCTAGAGGCGGTTTTGTGGCGCGAGGAGCGCGTTCTGAAAGGGGTAAAAAAATAAGTGTTGCTGCGGTATAGAGGGTGGGGTGGAAACCGTGGTAAACTCGTCTCCGTGTTTGAGGGGGGGAGTAAGTAGTATATATAGGGCATTATCCATTATTAGGCAACGGTTGTAATGGTAGTAACAATGGCAATCATCTTTGCAGTGGACCTGGGAGTGGCAAGCATAAGGGACGAAGGCGGGGGTAACATGTAGGATGCGATCATACCAGCACTAAAGCACCGGATCCCATTAGAACTCCGAAGTGAAGCGTGCTTGGGTGAGAGTAGTACTAGGATGGGTGACCTCCTGGGAAGTCCTTGTGTTGCATTCCCTTTTTAATTATTTTTTGCGCGTCGTGACAAACATATCGCATGTGCGCGATATATATTAACCCCGTTATATTATTTTTGACATTTGCGATATGTTTTAGCTCGCTGCTCATTGGTCACGCGTCTAGAGGCGGCATTGTGGCGCGAGGAGCGCGTTCTGAAAGGGGTAAAAAAATACGTGTTGCTGCGGTATAGAGGGAGGGGTGGAAACCGTGGTAAACTCGTCTCCGTGTTTGAGGGGGGGGGGAGTAAGTAGTATATATAGGGCATTATCCATTATTAGGCAACGGTTGTAATGGTAGTAAGAATGACAATCATCTTTGCAGTGGACCTGGGAGTGGCAAGCATAAGGGACGAAGGCGGGGGTAACATGTCGGATGCGATCATACCAGCACTAAAGCACCGGATCCCATCAGAACTCCGTAGTTAAGCGTGCTTGGGCGAGAGTAGTACTAGGATGGGTGACCTCCTGGGAAGTCCTTGTGTTGCATTCCCTTTTTAATTATTTTTTGCGCCTCCTGACAAACATATCGCATGTGCGCGATATATATTAACCCCGTTATATTATTTTTGACATTTGTGATATGTTTTAGCTCGCTGCTCATTGGTCACGCGTCTAGAGGCGGCTTTGTGGCGCGAGGAGAGCGTTCTGAAAGGGGTAAAAAATACGTGTTGCTGCGGTATAGAGGGAGGGGTGGAAACCGTGGTAAACTCGTCTCCGTGTTTGAGGGGGGGGAGTAAGTAGGATATATATAGGGCATTATCTATTATTAGGCAACGGTTGTAATGGTAGTAATAATGACAATCATCTTTGCAGTGGACCTGGGAGTGGCAAGCATAAGGGACGAAGGCGGGGGTAACATGCCGGATGCGATCATACCAGCACTAAAGCACCGGATCCCATCAGAACTCCGTAGTTAAGCGTGCTTTGGCGAGAGTAGTACTAGGATGGGTGACCTCCTGGGAAGTCCTCGTGTTGCATTCCCTTTTTAATTATTTTTTGCGGCTCGTGACAAACATATCGCATGTGCGCGATATATATTAACCCCGTTATATTATTTTTGACATTTGCGATATATTTTAGCTCGCTGCTCATTGGTCACGCGTCTAGAGGCGGCTTTGTGGCGCGAGGAGCGCGTTCTGAAAGGGGTTAAAAAATACGTGTTGCTGCGGTATATAGGGAGGGGTGGAAACCGTGGTAAACTCGTCTCCGTGTTTGAGGGGGGGAGTAAGTAGTATATATAGGGCATTATCCATTATTAGGCAACGGTTGTAATGGTAGTAAGAATGACAATCATCTTTGCAGTGGACCTGGGAGTGGCAAGCATAAGGGACGAAGGCGGGGATAACATGTCGGATGCGATCATGCCAGCACTAAAGCACCGGATCCCATCAGAACTCCAAAGTTAAGCGTGCTTGGGCGAGCGTAGTACTAGGATGGGTGACCTCCTGGGAAGTCCTCGTGTTGCATTCCCTTTTTAATTATTTTTTGCGCCTCGTGACAAACATATCGCATGTGCGCGATATATATTAACCCCGTTATATTATTTTTGACATTTGCCATATGTTTTAGCTCGCTGCTCATTGGCACGCGTCTAGAGGCGGCTTTGTGGCGCGAGGAGCGCGTTCTGAAAGGGGTAAAAAAATACGTGTTGCTGCGGTATAGAGGGTGGGGTGGAAACCGTGGTAAACTCGTCTCCGTGTTTGAGGGGGGGAGTAAGTAGTATATATAGGGCATTATCCATTATTAGGCAACGGTTGTAATGGTAGTAAGAATGGCAATCATCTTTGCAGTCGACCTGGGAGTGGCAAGCATAAGGGACGAAGGCGGGGGTAACATGTAGGATGCGATCATACCAGCACTAAAGCACCGGATCCCATCAGAACTCCGTAGTTAAGCGTGCTTGGGCGAGAGTAGTACTAGGATGGGTGACCTCCTGGGAAGTCCTCGTGTTGCACTCCCTTTTTAATTATTTTTTGCGCGTCGTGACAAACATATCGCATGTGCGCGATATATATTAACCCCGTTATATTATTTTTGACATTTGCGATATGTTTTAGCTCGCTGCTCATTGGTCACGCGTCTAGAGGCGGCTTTGTGGCGCGAGGAGCGCGTTCTGAAAGGGGTAAAAAAATACGTGTTGCTGCGGTATAGAGGGAGGGGTGGAAACCGTGGTAAACTCGTCTCCGTGTTTGAGGGGGGGGGGAGTAAGTAGTATATATAGGGCATTATCTATTATTAGGCAACGGTTGTAATGGTAGTAAGAATGACAATCATCTTTGCAGTGGACCTGGGAGTGGCAAGCATAAGGGACGAAGGCGGGGGTAACATGTCGGAAGCGATCATAGCAGCACTAAAGCACCGGATCCCATCAGAACTCCGAAGTTAAGCGTGCTTGGGTGAGAGTAGTACTAGGATGGGTGACCTCCTGGGAAGTCCTCGTGTTGAATTCCATTTTTACTTATTTTTTGTGCCTCGTGACAAACATATCGCATGTGCGCGATATATATTAATCCCGTTATATTATTTTTGACATTTGCGATATGTTTTAGCTCGCTGCTCATTGGTCACGCGTCTAGAGGCGGTTTTGTGGCGCGAGGAGCGCGTTTTGAAAGGTGTAAAAAAATACGTGTTGCTGCGGTATAGAGGGAGGTGTGGAAACCGTGGTAAACTCGTCTCCGTGTTTGAGGGGGGTGAGTAAGTAGTATATATAGGGCATTATCCATTATTAGGCAACGGTTGTAATGGTAGTAAGAATGGCAATCATCTTTGAAGTGGACCTGGGAGTGGCAAGCATAAGGGACGAAGGCGGGGGTAACATGTCGGATGCGATCATACCAGCACTAAATGACCGGATCCCATCAGAACTCCGAAGTTAAGCGTGCCTGGGCGAGAGTAGTACTAGGATGGGTGACCTCCTGGAAAATCCTCGTGTTGCATTCCCTTTTTAATTATTTTTTGCGCCTCGTGACAAACATATCGCATGTGCGCGATATATATTAACCCCGTTATATTATTTTTGACATTTGCGATATGTTTTAGCTCGCTGCACATTGGCACGCGTCTAGAGGCGGCTTTGTGGCGCGAGGAGCGCGTTCTGAAAGGGGTAAAAAAATACGTGTTGCTGCGGTATAGAGGGTGGGGTGGAAACCGTGGTAAACTCGTCTCCGTGTTTGAGGGGGGGAGTAAGTAGTATATATAGGGCATTATCCATTATTAGGCAACGGTTGTAATGGTAGTAAGAATGGCAATCATCTTTGCAGTGGACCTGGGAGTGGCAAGCATAAGGGACGAAGGCGGGGGTAACATGTAGGATGCGATCATACCAGCACTAAAGCACCGGATCCCATCAGAACTCCGTAGTTAAGCGTGCTTGGGCGAGAGTAGTACTAGGATGGGTGACCTCCTGGGAAGTCCTTGTGTTGCATTCCCTTTTTAATTATTTTTTGCGCGTCGTGACAAACATATCGCATGTGCGCGATATATATTAACCCCGTTATATTATTTTTGACATTTGCGATATGTTTTAGCTCGCTGCTCATTGGTCACGCGTCTAGAGGCGGCATTGTGGCGCGAGGAGCGCGTTCTGAAATGGGTAAAAAAATACGTGTTGCTGCGGTATAGAGGGAGGGGTGGGAACCGTGGTAAACTCGTCTCCGTGTTTGAGGGGGGGGAGTAAGTAGTATATATAGGGCATTATCCATTATTAGGCAACGGTTGTAATGGTAGTAAGAATGACAATTATCTTTGCAGTGGACCTGGGAGTGGCAAGCATAAGGGACGAAGGCGGGGGTAACATGTCGGAAGTGATCATAGCAGCACTAAAGCACCGGATCCCATCAGAACTCCGAAGTTAAGCGTGCTTGGGTGAGAGTAGTACTAGGATGGGTGACCTCCTGGGAAGTCCTCGTGTTGAATTCCATTTTTACTTATTTTTTGTGCCTCGTGACAAACATATCGCATGTGCGCGATATATATTAATCCCGTTATATTATTTTTGACATTTGCGATATGTTTTAGCTCGCTGCTCATTGGTCACGCGTCTAGAGGCGGTTTTGTGGCGCGAGGAGCGCGTTTTGAAAGGTGTAAAAAAATACGTGTTGCTGCGGTATAGAGGGGGGTGTGGAAACCGTGGTAAACTCGTCTCCGTGTTTGAGGGGGGGGAGTAAGTAGTATATATAGGGCATTATCCATTATTAGGCAACGGTTGTAATGGTAGTAAGAATGGCAATCATCTTTGAAGTGGACCTGGGAGTGGCAAGCATAAGGGACGAAGGCGGGGGTAACATGTCGGATGCGATCATACCAGCACTAAATGACCGGATCCCATCAGAACTCCGAAGTTAAGCGTGCTTGGGCGAGAGTAGTACTAGGATGGGTGACCTCCTGGAAAATCCTCGTGTTGCATTCCCTTTTTAATTATTTTTTGCGCCTCGTGACAAACATATCGCATGTGCGCGATATATATTAACCCCGTTATATTATTTTTGATATTTGCGATATGTTTTAGCTCGCTGCTCATTGGCACGCGTCTAGAGGCGGCTTTGTGGCGCGAGGAGCGCGTTCTGAAAGGGGTAAAAAAAATACGTGTTGCTGCGGTATAGAGGGTGGGGTGGAAACCGTGGTAAACTCGTCTCCGTGTTTGAGGGGGGGAGTAAGTAGTATATATAGGGCATTATCCATGATTAGGCAACGGTTGTAATGGTAGTAAGAATGGCAATCATCTTTGCAGTGGACCTGGGAGTGGCAAGCATAAGGGACGAAGGCGGGGGTAACATGTAGGATGCGATCATACCAGCACTAAAGCACCGGATCCCATCAGAACTCCGAAGTGAAGCGTGCTTGGGCGAGAGTAGTACTAGGATGGGTGACCTCCTGGGAAGTCCTCGTGTTGCATTCCCTTTTTAATTATTTTTTGCGCGTCGTGACAAACATATCGCATGTGCGCGATATATATTAACCCCGTTATATTATTTTTGACATTTGCGATATGTTTTAGCTCGCTGCTCATTGGTCACGCGTCTAGAGGCGGCATTGAGGCGCGAGGAGCGCGTTCTGAAAGGGGTAAAAAAATACGTGTTGCTGCGGTATAGAGGGAGGGGTGGAAACCGTGGTAAACTCGTCTCCGTGTTTGAGGGGGGGGAGTAAGTAGTATATATAGGGCATTATCCATTATTAGGCAATGGTTGTAATGGTAGTAAGAATGACAATCATCTTTGCAGTGGACCTGGGAGTGGCAAGCATAAGGGACGAAGGCGGGGGTAACATGTGGGATGCGATCATAGCAGCACTAAAGCACCGGATCCCATCAGAACTCCGAAGTTAAGCGTGCTTGAGTGAGAGTAGTACTAGGATGGGTGACCTCCTGGGAAGTCCTCGTGTTGCGTTCCCTTTTTAATTATTTTTTGCGCCTCGTGACAAACATATCGCATGTGCGCGATATATATTAACCCCGTTATATTATTTTTGACATTTGCGATATGTTTTAGCTCGCTGCTCATTGGTCACGCGTCTAGAGGCGGCTTTGTGGCGCGAGGAGCGCGTTCTGAAAGGGGTAAAAAATACGTGTTGCTGCGGTATAGAGGGAGGGGTGGAAACCGTGGTAAACTCGTCTCCGTGTTTGAGGGGGGGGGAAGTAGTATATATAGGGCATTATCCATTATTAGGCAACGGTTGTAATGGTAGTAAGAATGACAATCATCTTTGTAGTGGACCTGGGAATGGCAAGCATAAGGGACGAAGGCGGGGGTAACATGTCGGATGCGATCATACCAGCACTAAACCACCGGATCCCATCAGAACTCCGAAGTTAAGCGTGCTTGGGCGAGAGTAGTACTAGGATGGGTGAACTCCTGGGAAGTCCTTGTCTTGTATTCCATTTTTACTTATTTTTTGTGCCTCGTGAGAAACATATCGCATGTGCGCGATATATATTAATCCCGTTATATTATTTTTGACATTTGCGATATGTTTTAGCTCGCTGCTCATTGGTCACGCGTCTAGAGGCGGTTTTGTGGCGCGAGGAGCGCGTTCTGAAAGGGGTAAAAAAATACTTGTTGCTGCGGTATACAGGGAGGGTGGAAACCGTGGTAAACTCGTCTCCGTGTTTGAGGGGGGGGGGAGTAAGTAGTATATATAGGGCATTATCCATTATTAGGCAACGGTTGTAATGGTAGTAAGAATGACAATCATCTTTGCAGTGGACCTGGGAGTGGCAAGCATAAGGGACGAAGGCGGGGGCAACATATCGGATGCGATCATACCATCCGTAAAGCACCGGATCCCATAAGAACTCCGAAGTTAAGCGTGCTTGGACGAGAGTAGTACTAGGATGGGTGACCTCCTGGGAAGTCCTCGTGTTGCATTCCCTTTTTAATTATTTTTTGCGCCTCATGACAAACATATCACATGTGCGCGATATATATTAACCCCGTTATATTATTTTTGACATTTGCGATATGTTTTAGCTCGCTGCTCATTGCTCATGCGTCTAGAGGCGGCTTTGTGGCGCGAGGAGCGCGTTCTGAAAGGGGTAAAAAATACGTGTTGCTGCGGTATAGAGGGAGGGGTGGAAACCGTGGTAAACTCGTCTCCGTGTTTGAGGGGGGGGGAGTAAGTAGTATATATAGGGCATTATCCATTATTAGGCAACGGTTGTAATGGTAGTAAGAATGACAATCATCTTTGCAGTGGACCTGGGAGTGGCAAGCATAAGGGACGAAGGCGGGGGTAACATGTGGGATGCGATCATAGCAGCACTAAAGCACCGGATCCCATCAGAACTCCGAAGTTAAGCGTGCTTGGGTAAGAGTAGTCCTAGGATGGGTGACCTCGTGGGAAGTCCTCGTGTTGCATTCCCTTTTTAATTATTTTTTGCGCCTCGTGACAAACATATCCCATGTGCGCGATATATATTAACCCCGTTATATTATTTTTGACATTTGCGATATGTTTTAGCTCGCTGCTCATTGGTCACGCGTCTAGAGGCGGCTTTGTGGCGCGAGGAGCGCGTTCTGAAAGGGGTAAAAAAATACTTGTTGCTGCGGTATAGAGGGAGGGGAAAGGGGTAAAAAAATACTTGTTGCTGCGGTATAGAGGGAGGGGTGGAAACCGTGGTAAACTCGTCTCCGTGTTTGAGGGGGGGGGAGTAAGTAGTATATATAGGGCATTATCCATTATTAGGCAACGGTTGTAATGGTAGTAAGAATGACAATCATCTTTGCAGTGGACGTGGGAGTGGCAAGCATAAGGGACGAAGGCGGGGGTAACATGTCGGATGCGATCATACCAGCACTAAAGCACCGGATCCCATCAGAACTCCGTAGTTAAGCGTGCTTGGGCGAGAGTAGTACTGGGATGGGTGACCTCTTGGGAAGTCCTCGTGTTGCATTCCATTTTTACTTATTTTTTGTGCCTCGTGACAAACATATCGCATGTGCGCGATATATATTAATCCCGTTATATTATTTTTGACATTTGCGATATGTTTTAGCTCGCTGCTCATTGGTCACGCGTCTAGAGGCGGTTTTGTGGCACGAGGAGCGCGTTTTGAAAGGTGTAAAAAAATACGTGTTGCTGCGGTATAGAGGGAGGGGTGGAAACCGTGGTAAACTCGTCTCCGTGTTTGAGGGGGGGGG
>NW_025228115.1:102913-122647 GCF_018294505.1 Triticum aestivum
AGAACTCCGAAGTTAAGCGTGCTTGGGCGAGAGTAGTACTAGGATGGGTGACCTCCTGGAAAATCCTCGTGTTGCATTCCCTTTTTAATTATTTTTTGCGCCTCGTGACAAACATATCGCATGTGCGCGATATATATTAACCCCGTTATATTATTTTTGACATTTGCGATATGTTTTAGCTCGCTGCTCATTGGTCACGCGTCTAGAGGCGGCTTTGTGGCGCGAGGAGCGCGTTCTGAAAGGGGTAAAAAAATACGTGTTGCTGCGGTATAGAGGGAGGGGTGGAAACCGTGGTAAACTCGTCTCCGTGTTTGAGGGGGGGGAGTAAGTAGTATATATAGGGCATTATCCATTATTAGGCAACGGTTGTAATGGTAGTAAGAATGACAATCATCTTTGCAGTGGACCTGGGAGTGGCAAGCATAAGGGACGAAGGTGGGGGTAACATGTCGGATGCGATCATACCAGCACTAAAGCACCGGATCCCATCAGAACTCCGAAGTTAAGCGTGCTTGGGCGAGAGTAGTACTAGGATGGGTGACCTCCTGGGAAGTCCTCGTGTTGCATTCCCATTTTAATTATTTTTTGCGCCTCGTGACAAACATATCGCATGTGCGCGATATATATTAACCCCGTTATATTATTTTTGACATTTGCGATATGTTTTAGCTCGCTGCTCATTGGCACGCGTCTAGAGGCCGCTTTGTGGCGCGAGGAGCGCGTTCTGAAAGGGGTAAAAAATACGTGTTGCTGCGGTATAGAGGGTGGGGTGGAAACCGTGGTAAACTCGTCTCCGTGTTTGAGGGGGGGAGTAAGTAGTATATATAGGGCATTATCCATTATTAGGCAACGGTTGTAATGGTAGTAAGAATGGCAATCATCTTTGCAGTGGACCTGGGAGTGGCAAGCATAAGGGACGAAGGCGGGGGCAACATATCGGATGCGATCATACCAGCACTAAATCACCGGATCCCATCAGAACTCCGAAGTTAAGCGTGCTTGGGTAAGAGTAGTCCTAGGATGGGTGACCTCGTGGGAAGTCCTCGTGTTGCATTCCCTTTTTAATTATTTTTTGCGCCTCGTGACAAACATATCGCATGTGCGCGATATATATTAACCCCGTTATATTATTTTTGACATTTGCGATATGTTTTAGCTCGCTGCTCATTGGTCACGCGTCTAGAGGCGGCTTTGTGGCGCGAGGAGCGCGTTCTGAAAGGGGTAAAAAAATACTTGTTGCTGCGGTATAGAGGGAGGGGAAAGGGGTAAAAAAATACTTGTTGCTGCGGTATAGAGGGAGGGGTGGAAACCGTGGTAAACTCGTCTCCGTGTTTGAGGGGGGGAGTAAGTAGTATATATAGGGCATTATCCATTATTAGGCAACGGTTGTAATGGTAGTAAGAATGACAATCATCTTTGAAGTGGACGTGGGAGTGGCAAGCATAAGGGACGAAGGCGGGGGTAACATGTCGGATGCGATCATACCAGCACTAAAGCACCGGATCCCATCAGAACTCCGTAGTTAAGCGTGCTTGGGCGAGAGTAGTACTAGGATGGGTGACCTCCTGGGAAGTCCTCGTGTTGCATTCCATTTTTACTTATTTTTTGTGCCTCGTGACAAACATATCGCATGTGCGCGATATATATTAATCCAGTTATATTATTTTTGACATTTGCGATATGTTTTAGCTCGCTGCTCATTGGTCACGCGTCTAGAGGCGGTTTTGTGGCACGAGGAGCGCGTTTTGAAAGGTGTAAAAAAATACGTGTTGCTGCGGTATAGAGGGAGGGGTGGAAACCGTGGTAAACTCGTCTCCGTGTTTGATGGGGGGGGGGAGTAAGTAGTATATATAGGGCATTATCCATTATTAGGCAACGGTTGTAATGGTAGTAAGAATGGCAATCATCTTTGCAGTGGACCTGGGAGTGGCAAGCATAAGGGACGAAGGCGGGGGTAACATGTCGGATGCGATCATACCATCACTAAATGACCGGATCCCATCAGAACTCCGAAGTTAAGCGTGCTTGGGCGAGAGTAGTACTAGGATGGGTGACCTCCTGGGAAGTCCTCGTGTTGCATTCCCTTTTTAATTATTTTTTGCGCCTCATGACAAACATATCACATGTGCGCGATATATATTAACCCCGTTATATTATTTTTGACATTTGCGATATGTTTTAGCTCGCTGCTCATTGCTCACGCGTCTAGAGGCGGCTTTGTGGCGTGAGGAGCGCGTTCTGAAAGGGGTAAAAAAATACGTGTTGCTGCGGTATAGAGGGAGGGGTGGAAACCGTGGTAAACTCGTCTCCGTGTTTGAGGGGGGGGAGTAAGTAGTATATATAGGGCATTATCCATTATTAGGCAACGGTTGTAATGGTAGTAAGAATGACAATCATCTTTGCAGTGGACCTGGGAGTGGCAAGCATAAGGGACGAAGGTGGGGGTAACATGTCGGATGCGATCATACCAGCACTAAAGCACCGGATCCCATCAGAACTCTGAAGTTAAGCGTGCTTGGGCGAGAGTATTACTAGGATGGGTGACCTCCTGGGAAGTCCTCGTGTTGCATTCCCTTTTTAATTATTTTTTGCGCCTCGTGACAAACATATCGCATGTGCGCGATATATATTAACCCCGTTATATTATTTTTGACATTTGCGATATGTTTTAGCTCGCTGCTCATTGGTCACGCGTCTAGAGGCGGCTTTGTGGCGCGAGGAGCGCGTTCTGAAAGGGGTAAAAAAATACTTGTTGCTGCGGTATAGAGGGAGGGGAAAGGGGTAAAAAAATACTTGTTGCTGCGGTATAGAGGGAGGGGTGGAAACCGTGGTAAACTCGTCTCCGTGTTTGAGGGGGGGAGTAAGTAGTATATATAGGGCATTATCCATTATTAGGCAACGGTTGTAATGGTAGTAAGAATGACAATCATCTTTGCAGTGGACGTGGGAGTGGCAAGCATAAGGGACGAAGGCGGGGGTAACATGTCGGATGCGATCATACCAGCACTAAAGCACCGGATCCCATCAGAACTCCGTAGTTAAGCGTGCTTGGGCGAGAGTAGTACTAGGATGGGTGACCTCCTGGGAAGTCCTCGTGTTGCATTCCATTTTTACTTATTTTTTGTGCCTCGTGACAAACATATCGCATGTGCGCGATATATATTAATCCCGTTATATTATTTTTGACATTTGCGATATGTTTTAGCTCGCTGCTCATTGGTCACGCGTCTAGAGGCGGTTTTGTGGCACGAGGAGCGCGTTTTGAAAGGTGTAAAAAAATACGTGTTGCTGCGGTATAGAGGGAGGGGTGGAAACCGTGGTAAACTCGTCTCCGTGTTTGAGGGGGGGGGAGTAAGTAGTATATATAGGGCATTATCCATTATTAGGCAACGGTTGTAATGGTAGTAAGAATGGCAATCATCTTTGCAGTGGACCTGGGAGTGGCAAGCATAAGGGACGAAGGCGGGGGTAACATGTCGGATGCGATCATACCATCACTAAATGACCGGATCCCATCAGAACTCCGAAGTTAAGCGTGCTTGGGCGAGAGTAGTACTAGGATGGGTGACCTCCTGGGAAGTCCTCGTGTTGCATTCCCTTTTTAATTATTTTTTGCGCCTCATGACAAACATATCACATGTGCGCGATATATATTAACCCCGTTATATTATTTTTGACATTTGCGATATGTTTTAGCTCGCTGCTCATTGCTCACGCGTCTAGAGGCGGCTTTGTGGCGTGAGGAGCGCGTTCTGAAAGGGGTAAAAAAATACGTGTTGCTGCGGTATAGAGGGAGGGGTGGAAACCGTGGTAAACTCGTCTCCGTGTTTGAGGGGGGGGGAGTAAGTAGTATATATAGGGCATTATCCATTATTAGGCAACGGTTGTAATGGTAGTAAGAATGACAATCATCTTTGCAGTGGACCTGGGAGTGGCAAGTATAAGGGACGAAGGTGGGGGTAACATGTCGGATGCGATCATACCAGCACTAAAGCACCGGATCCCATCAGAACTCTGAAGTTAAGCGTGCTTGGGCGAGAGTAGTACTAGGATGGGTGACCTCCTGGGAAGTCCTCGTGTTGCATTCCCTTTTTAATTATTTTTTGCGCCTCGTGACAAACATATCGCATGTGCGCGATATATATTAACCCCGTTATATTATTTTTGACATTTGCGATATGTTTTAGCTCGCTGCTCATTGGTCACGCGTCTAGAGGCGGCTTTGTGGCGCGAGGAGCGCGTTCTGAAAGGGGTAAAAAAATACTTGTTGCTGCGGTATAGAGGGAGGGGAAAGGGGTAAAAAAATACTTGTTGCTGCGGTATAGAGGGAGGGGTGGAAACCGTGGTAAACCCGTCTCCGTGTTTGAGGGGGGGAGTAAGTAGTATATATAGGGCATTATCCATTATTAGGCAACGGTTGTAATGGTAGTAAGAATGACAATCATCTTTGCAGTGGACGTGGGAGTGGCAAGCATAAGGGACGAAGGCGGGGGTAACATGTCGGATGCGATCATACCAGTACTAAAGCACCGGATCCCATCAGAACTCCGTAGTTAAGCGTGCTTGGGCGAGAGTAGTACTAGGATGGGTGACCTCCTGGGAAGTCCTCGTGTTGCATTCCATTTTTACTTATTTTTTGTGCCTCGTGACAAACATATCGCATGTGCGCGATATATATTAATCCCGTTATATTATTTTTGACATTTGCGATATGTTTTAGCTCGCTGCTCATTGGTCACGCGTCTAGAGGCGGTTTTGTGGCACGAGGAGCGCGTTTTGAAAGGTGTAAAAAAATACGTGTTGTTGCGGTATAGAGGGAGGGGTGGAAACCGTGGTAAACTCGTCTCCGTGTTTGAGGGGGGGGGGAGTAAGTAGTATATATAGGGCATTATCCATTATTAGGCAACGGTTGTAATGGTAGTAATAATGGCAATCATCTTTGCAGTGGACCTGGGAGTGGCAAGCATAAGGGACGAAGGCGGGGGTAACATGTCGGATGCGATCATACCATCACTAAATGACCGGATCCCATCAGAACTCCGAAGTTAAGCGTGCTTGGGCGAGAGTAGTACTAGGATGGGTGACCTCCTGGAAAATCCTCGTGTTGCATTCCCTTTTTAATTATTTTTTGCGCCTCGTGACAAACATATCGCATGTGCGCGATATATATTAACCCCGTTATATTATTTTTGACATTTGCGATATGTTTTAGCTTGCTGCTCATTGGTCACGCGTCTAGAGGCGGCTTTGTGGCGCGAGGAGCGCGTTCTGAAAGGGGTAAAAAAATACGTGTTGCTGCGGTATAGAGGGAGGGGTGGAAACCGTGGTAAACTCGTCTCCGTGTTTGAGGGGGGGGAGTAAGTAGTATATATAGGGCATTATCCATTATTAGGCAACGGTTGTAATGGTAGTAAGAATGACAATCATCTTTGCAGTGGACCTGGGAGTGGCAAGCATAAGGGACGAAGGTGGGGGTAACATGTCGGATGCGATCATACCAGCACTAAAGCACCCGATCCCATCAGAACTCCGAAGTTAAGCGTGCTTGGGCGAGAGTAGTACTAGGATGGGTGACCTCCTGGGAAGTCCTCGTGTTGCATTCCCTTTTTAATTATTTTTTGCGCCTCGTGACAAACATATCGCATGTGCGCGATATATATTAACCCCGTTATATTATTTTTGACATTTGCGATATGTTTTAGCTCGCTGCTCATTGGCACGCGTCTAGAGGCGGCTTTGTGGCGCGAGGAGCGCGTTCTGAAAGGGGTAAAAAATACGTGTTGCTGCGGTATAGAGGGTGGGGTGGAAACCGTGGTAAACTCGTCTCCGTGTTTGAGGGGGGGAGTAAGTAGTATATATAGGGCATTATCCATTATTAGGCAACGGTTGTAATGGTAGTAAGAATGGCAATCATCTTTGCAGTGGACCTGGGAGTGGCAAGCATAAGGGACGAAGGCGGGGGTAACATATCGGATGCGATCATACCAGCACTAAATCACCGGATCCCATCAGAACTTTGAAGTTAAGCGTGCTTGGGCGAGAGTAGTACCAGGATGGGTGACCTCCTGGGAAGTCCTCGTGTTGCATTCCCTTTTTTATTATTTTTTGCGCCTCGTGACAAACATATCGCATGTGCGCGATATATATTAACCTCGTTATATTATTTTTGACATTTGCGATATGTTTTAGCTCGCTGCTCATTGGTCACGCGTCTAGAGGCGGCTTTGTGGCGCGAGGAGCGCGTTCTGAAAGGGGTAAAAAAATACGTGTTGCTGCGGTATAGAGGGAGGGGTGGAAACCGTGGTAAACTCGCCTGCGTGTTTGAGGCGGGGGGGGAGTAAGTAGTATATATAGGGCATTATCCATTATTAGGCAACGGTTGTAATGGTAGTAAGAATGACAATCATCTTTGCAGTGGACCTGGGAGTGGCAAGCATAAGGGACGAAGGTGGGGGTAACATGTCGGATGCGATCATACCAGCACTAAAGCACCGGATCCCATCAGAACTCTGAAGTTAAGCGTGCTTGGGCGAGAGTAGTACTAGGATGGGTGACCTCCTGGGAAGTCCTCGTGTTGCATTCCCTTTTTAATTATTTTTTGCGCCTCGTGACAAACATATCGCATGTGCGCGATATATATTAACCCCGTTATATTATTTTTGACATTTGCGATATGTTTTAGCTCGCTGCTCATTGGTCACGCGTCTAGAGGCGGCTTTGTGGCGCGAGGAGCGCGTTCTGAAAGGGGTAAAAAAATACTTGTTGCTGCGGTATAGAGGGAGGGGAAAGGGGTAAAAAAATACTTGTTGCTGCGGTATAGAGGGAGGGGTGGAAACCGTGGTAAACTCGTCTCCGTGTTTGAGGGGGGGAGTAAGTAGTATATATAGGGCATTATCCATTATTAGGCAACGGTTGTAATGGTAGTAAGAATGACAATCATCTTTGCAGTGGACGTGGGAGTGGCAAGCATAAGGGACGAAGGCGGGGGTAACATGTCGGATGCGATCATACCAGCACTAAAGCACCGGATCCCATCAGAACTCCGTAGTTAAGCGTGCTTGGGCGAGAGTAGTACTAGGATGGGTGACCTCCTGGGAAGTCCTCGTGTTGCATTCCATTTTTACTTATTTTTTGTGCCTCGTGACAAACATATCGCATGTGCGCGATATATATTAATCCCGTTATATTATTTTTGACATTTGCGATATGTTTTAGCTCGCTGCTCATTGGTCACGCGTCTAGAGGCGGTTTTGTGGCACGAGGAGCGCGTTTTGAAAGGTGTAAAAAAATACGTGTTGCTGCGGTATAGAGGGAGGGGTGGAAACCGTGGTAAACTCGTCTCCGTGTTTGAGGGGGGGGGGAGTAAGTAGTATATATAGGGCATTATCCATTATTAGGCAACGGTTGTAATGGTAGTAAGAATGGCAATCATCTTTGCAGTGGACCTGGGAGTGGCAAGCATAAGGGACGAAGGCGGGGGTAACATGTCGGATGCGATCATACCATCACTAAATGACCGGATCCCATCAGAACTCCGAAGTTAAGCGTGCTTGGGCGAGAGTAGTACTAGGATGGGTGACCTCCTGGGAAGTCCTCGTGTTGCATTCCCTTTTCAATTATTTTTTGCGCCTCATGACAAACATATCACATGTGCGCGATATATATTAACCCCGTTATATTATTTTTGACATTTGCGATATGTTTTAGCTCGCTGCTCATTGCTCACGCGTCTAGAGGCGGCTTTGTGGCGTGAGGAGCGCGTTCTGAAAGGGGTAAAAAAATACGTGTTGCTGCGGTATAGAGGGAGGGGTGGAAACCGTGGTAAACTCGTCTCCGTGTTTGAGGGGGGGGAGTAAGTAGTATATATAGGGCATTATCCATTATTAGGCAACGGTTGTAATGGTAGTAAGAATGACAATCATCTTTGCAGTGGACCTGGGAGTGGCAAGTATAAGGGACGAAGGTGGGGGTAACATGTCGGATGCGATCATACCAGCACTAAAGCACCGGATCCCATCAGAACTCTGAAGTTAAGCGTGCTTGGGCGAGAGTAGTACTAGGATGGGTGACCTCCTGGGAAGTCCTCGTGTTGCATTCCCTTTTTAATTATTTTTTGCGCCTCGTGACAAACATATCGCATGTGCGCGATATATATTAACCCCGTTATATTATTTTTGACATTTGCGATATGTTTTAGCTCGCTGCTCATTGGTCACGCGTCTAGAGGCGGCTTTGTGGCGCGAGGAGCGCGTTCTGAAAGGGGTAAAAAAATACTTGTTGCTGCGGTATAGAGGGAGGGGAAAGGGGTAAAAAAATACTTGTTGCTGCGGTATAGAGGGAGGGGTGGAAACCGTGGTAAACCCGTCTCCGTGTTTGAGGGGGGGAGTAAGTAGTATATATAGGGCATTATCCATTATTAGGCAACGGTTGTAATGGTAGTAAGAATGACAATCATCTTTGCAGTGGACGTGGGAGTGGCAAGCATAAGGGACGAAGGCGGGGGTAACATGTCGGATGCGATCATACCAGTACTAAAGCACCGGATCCCATCAGAACTCCGTAGTTAAGCGTGCTTGGGCGAGAGTAGTACTAGGATGGGTGACCTCCTGGGAAGTCCTCGTGTTGCATTCCATTTTTACTTATTTTTTGTGCCTCGTGACAAACATATCGCATGTGCGCGATATATATTAATCCCGTTATATTATTTTTGACATTTGCGATATGTTTTAGCTCGCTGCTCATTGGTCACGCGTCTAGAGGCGGTTTTGTGGCACGAGGAGCGCGTTTTGAAAGGTGTATAAAAATACGTGTTGCTGCGGTATAGAGGGAGGGGTGGAAACCGTGGTAAACTCGTCTCCGTGTTTGAGGGGGGGGGGAGTAAGTAGTATATATAGGGCATTATCCATTATTAGGCAACGGTTGTAATGGTAGTAAGAATGGCAATCATCTTTGCAGTGGACCTGGGAGTGGCAAGCATAAGGGACGAAGGCGGGGGTAACATGTCGGATGCGATCATACCATCACTAAATGACCGGATCCCATCAGAACTCCGAAGTTAAGCGTGCTTGGGCGAGAGTAGTACTAGGATGGGTGACCTCCTGGAAAATCCTCGTGTTGCATTCCCTTTTTAATTATTTTTTGCGCCTCGTGACAAACATATCGCATGTGCGCGATATATATTAACCCCGTTATATTATTTTTGACATTTGCGATATGTTTTAGCTCGCTGCTCATTGGTCACGCGTCTAGAGGCGGCTTTGTGGCGCGAGGAGCGCGTTCTGAAAGGGGTAAAAAAATACGTGTTGCTGCGGTATAGAGGGAGGGGTGGAAACCGTGGTAAACTCGTCTCCGTGTTTGAGGGGGGGAGTAAGTAGTATATATAGGGCATTATCCATTATTAGGCAACGGTTGTAATGGTAGTAAGAATGACAATCATCTTTGCAGTGGACCTGGGAGTGGCAAGCATAAGGGACGAAGGTGGGGGTAACATGTCGGATGCGATCATACCAACACTAAAGCACCCGATCCCATCAGAACTCCGAAGTTAAGCGTGCTTGGGCGAGAGTAGTACTAGGATGGGTGACCTCCTGGGAAGTCCTCGTGTTGCATTCCCTTTTTAATTATTTTTTGCGCCTCGTGACAAACATATCGCATGTGCGCGATATATATTAACCCCGTTATATTATTTTTGACATTTGCGATATGTTTTAGCTCGCTGCTCATTGGCACGCGTCTAGAGGCGGCTTTGTGGCGCGAGGAGCGCGTTCTGAAAGGGGTAAAAAATACGTGTTGCTGCGGTATAGAGGGTGGGGTGGAAACCGTGGTAAACTCGTCTCCGTGTTTGAGGGGGGGAGTAAGTAGTATATATAGGGCATTATCCATTATTAGGCAACGGTTGTAATGGTAGTAAGAATGGCAATCATCTTTGCAGTGGACCTGGGAGTGGCAAGCATAAGGGACGAAGGCGGGGGTAAGATATCGGATGCGATCATACCAGCACTAAATCACCGGATCCCATCAGAACTTTGAAGTTAAGCGTGCTTGGGCGAGAGTAGTACCAGGATGGGTGACCTCCTGGGAAGTCCTCGTGTTGCATTCCCTTTTTTATTATTTTTTGCGCCTCGTGACAAACATATCGCATGTGCGCGATATATATTAACCTCGTTATATTATTTTTGACATTTGCGATATGTTTTAGCTCGCTGCTCATTGGTCACGCGTCTAGAGGCGGCTTTGTGGCGCGAGGAGCGCGTTCTGAAAGGGGTAAAAAAATACGTGTTGCTGCGGTATAGAGGGAGGGGTGGAAACCGTGGTAAACTCGCCTGCGTGTTTGAGGCGGGGGGGGAGTAAGTAGTATATATAGGGCATTATCCATTATTAGGCAACGGTTGTAATGGTAGTAAGAATGACAATCATCTTTGCAGTGGACCTGGGAGTGGCAAGCATAAGGGACGAAGGTGGGGGTAACATGTCGGATGCGATCATACCAGCACTAAAGCACCGGATCCCATCAAAACTCCGAAGTTAAGCGTGCTTGGGCGAGAGTAGTACTAGGATGGGTGACCTCCTGGGAAGTCCTCGTGTTGCATTCCCTTTTTAATTATTTTTTGCGCCTCGTGACAAACATATCGCATGTGCGCGATATATATTAACCCCGTTATATTATTTTTGACATTTGCGATATGTTTTAGCTCGCTGCTCATTAGTCACGCGTCTAGAGGCGGCTTTGTGGCGCGAGGAGCGCGTTCTGAAAGGGGTAAAAAAATACTTGTTGCTGCGGTATAGAGGGAGGGGAAAGGGGTAAAAAAATACTTGTTGCTGCGGTATAGAGGGAGGGGTGGAAACCGTGGTAAACTCGTCTCCCTGTTTGAGGGGGGGAGTAAGTAGTATATATAGGGCATTATCCATTATTAGGCAACGGTTGTAATGGTAGTAAGAATGACAATCATCTTTGCAGTGGACGTGGGAGTGGCAAGCATAAGGGACGAAGGCGGGGGTAACATGTCGGATGCGATCATACCAGCACTAAAGCACCGGATCCCATCAGAACTCCGTAGTTAAGCGTGCTTGGGCGAGAGTAGTACTAGGATGGGTGACCTCCTGGGAAGTCCTCGTGTTGCATTCCATTTTTACTTATTTTTTGTGCCTCGTGACAAACATATCGCATGTGCGCGATATATATTAATCCCGTTATATTATTTTTGACATTTGCGATATGTTTTAGCTCGCTGCTCATTGGTCACGCGTCTAGAGGCGGTTTTGTGGCACGAGGAGCGCGTTTTGAAAGGTGTAAAAAAATACGTGTTGCTGCGGTATAGAGGGAGGGGTGGAAACCGTGGTAAACTCGTCTCCGTGTTTGAGGGGGGGGGAGTAAGTAGTATATATAGGGCATTATCCATTATTAGGCAACGGTTGTAATGGTAGTAAGAATGGCAATCATCTTTGCAGTGGACCTGGGAGTGGCAAGCATAAGGGACGAAGGCGGGGGTAACATGTCGGATGCGATCATACCATCACTAAATGACCGGATCCCATCAGAACTCCGAAGTTAAGCGTGCTTGGGCGAGAGTAGTACTAGGATGGGTGACCTCCTGGGAAGTCCTCGTGTTGCATTCCCTTTTTAATTATTTTTTGCGCCTCATGACAAACATATCACATGTGCGCGATATATATTAACCCCGTTATATTATTTTTGACATTTGCGATATGTTTTAGCTCGCTGCTCATTGCTCACGCGTCTAGAGGCGGCTTTGTGGCGTGAGGAGCGCGTTCTGAAAGGGGTAAAAAAATACGTGTTGCTGCGGTATAGAGGGAGGGGTGGAAACCGTGGTAAACTCGTCTCCGTGTTTGAGGGGGGGGGAGTAAGTAGTATATATAGGGCATTATCCATTATTAGGCAACGGTTGTAATGGTAGTAAGAATGACAATCATCTTTGCAGTGGACCTGGGAGTGGCAAGTATAAGGGACGAAGGTGGGGGTAACATGTCGGATGCGATCATACCAGCACTAAAGCACCGGATCCCATCAGAACTCTGAAGTTAAGCGTGCTTGGGCGAGAGTAGTACTAGGATGGGTGACCTCCTGGGAAGTCCTCGTGTTGCATTCCCTTTTTAATTATTTTTTGCGCCTCGTGACAAACATATCGCATGTGCGCGATATATATTAACCCCGTTATATTATTTTTGACATTTGCGATATGTTTTAGCTCGCTGCTCATTGGTCACGCGTCTAGAGGCGGCTTTGTGGCGCGAGGAGCGCGTTCTGAAAGGGGTAAAAAAATACTTGTTGCTGCGGTATAGAGGGAGGGGAAAGGGGTAAAAAAATACTTGTTGCTGCGGTATAGAGGGAGGGGTGGAAACCGTGGTAAACCCGTCTCCGTGTTTGAGGGGGGGAGTAAGTAGTATATATAGGGCATTATCCATTATTAGGCAACGGTTGTAATGGTAGTAAGAATGACAATCATCTTTGCAGTGGACGTGGGAGTGGCAAGCATAAGGGACGAAGGCGGGGGTAACATGTCGGATGCGATCATACCAGTACTAAAGCACCGGATCCCATCAGAACTCCGTAGTTAAGCGTGCTTGGGCGAGAGTAGTACTAGGATGGGTGACCTCCTGGGAAGTCCTCGTGTTGCATTCCATTTTTACTTATTTTTTGTGCCTCGTGACAAACATATCGCATGTGCGCGATATATATTAATCCCGTTATATTATTTTTGACATTTGCGATATGTTTTAGCTCGCTGCTCATTGGTCACGCGTCTAGAGGCGGTTTTGTGGCACGAGGAGCGCGTTTTGAAAGGTGTATAAAAATACGTGTTGCTGCGGTATAGAGGGAGGGGTGGAAACCGTGGTAAACTCGTCTCCGTGTTTGAGGGGGGGGGGAGTAAGTAGTATATATAGGGCATTATCCATTATTAGGCAACGGTTGTAATGGTAGTAAGAATGGCAATCATCTTTGCAGTGGACCTGGGAGTGGCAAGCATAAGGGACGAAGGCGGGGGTAACATGTCGGATGCGATCATACCATCACTAAATGACCGGATCCCATCAGAACTCCGAAGTTAAGCGTGCTTGGGCGAGAGTAGTACTAGGATGGGTGACCTCCTGGAAAATCCTCGTGTTGCATTCCCTTTTTAATTATTTTTTGCGCCTCGTGACAAACATATCGCATGTGCGCGATATATATTAACCCCGTTATATTATTTTTGACATTTGCGATATGTTTTAGCTCGCTGCTCATTGGTCACGCGTCTAGAGGCGGCTTTGTGGCGCGAGGAGCGCGTTCTGAAAGGGGTAAAAAAATACGTGTTGCTGCGGTATAGAGGGAGGGGTGGAAACCGTGGTAAACTCGTCTCCGTGTTTGAGGGGGGGGAGTAAGTAGTATATATAGGGCATTATCCATTATTAGGCAACGGTTGTAATGGTAGTAAGAATGACAATCATCTTTGCAGTGGACCTGGGAGTGGCAAGCATAAGGGACGAAGGTGGGGGTAACATGTCGGATGCGATCAAAGCAGCACTAAAGCACCGGATCCCATCAGAACTCCGAAGTTAAGCGTGCTTGGGCGAGAGTAGTACTAGGATGGGTGACCTCTTGGGAAGTCCTCGTGTTGCATTCCCTTTTTAATTATTTTTTGCGCCTCGTGACAAACATATCGCATGTGCGCGATATATATTAACCCCGTTATATTATTTTTGACATTTGCGATATGTTTTAGCTCGCTGCTCATTGGCACGCGTCTAGAGGCGGCTTTGTGGCGCGAGGAGCGCGTTCTGAAAGGGGTAAAAAATACGTGTTGCTGCGGTATAGAGGGTGGGGTGGAAACCGTGGTAAACTCGTCTCCGTGTTTGAGGGGGGGAGTAAGTAGTATATATAGGGCATTATCCATTATTAGGCAACGGTTGTAATGGTAGTAAGAATGGCAATCATCTTTGCAGTGGACCTGGGAGTGGCAAGCATAAGGGACGAAGGCGGGGGTAACATATCGGATGCGATCATACCAGCACTAAATCACCGGATCCCATCAGAACTCCGTAGTTAAGCGTGCTTGGGCGAGAGTAGTACCAGGATGGGTGACCTCCGGTGAAGTCCTCGTGTTGCATTCCCTTTTTTATTATTTTTTGCGCCTCGTGACAAACATATCGCATGTGCGCGATATATATTAACCTCGTTATATTATTTTTGACATTTGCGATATGTTTTAGCTCGCTGCTCATTGGTCACGCGTCTAGAGGCGGCTTTGTGGCGCGAGGAGCGCGTTCTGAAAGGGGTAAAAAAATACGTGTTGCTGCGGTATAGAGGGAGGGGTGGAAACCGTGGTAAACTCGCCTGCGTGTTTGAGGCGGGGGGGGAGTAAGTAGTATATATAGGGCATTATCCATTATTAGGCAACGGTTGTAATGGTAGTAAGAATGACAATCATCTTTGCAGTGGACCTGGGAGTGGCAAGCATAAGGGACGAAGGTGGGGGTAACATGTCGGATGCGATCATACCAGCACTAAAGCACCGGATCCCATCAGAACTCTGAAGTTAAGCGTGCTTGGGCGAGAGTAGTACTAGGATGGGTGACCTCCTGGGAAGTCCTCGTGTTGCATTCCCTTTTTAATTATTTTTTGCGCCTCGTGACAAACATATCGCATGTGCGCGATATATATTAACCCCGTTATATTATTTTTGACATTTGCGATATGTTTTAGCTCGCTGCTCATTGGTCACGCGTCTAGAGGCGGCTTTGTGGCGCGAGGAGCGCGTTCTGAAAGGGGTAAAAAAATACTTGTTGCTGCGGTATAGAGGGAGGGGAAAGGGGTAAAAAAATACTTGTTGCTGCGGTATAGAGGGAGGGGTGGAAACCGTGGTAAACCCGTCTCCGTGTTTGAGGGGGGGAGTAAGTAGTATATATAGGGCATTATCCATTATTAGGCAACGGTTGTAATGGTAGTAAGAATGACAATCATCTTTGCAGTGGACGTGGGAGTGGCAAGCATAAGGGACGAAGGCGGGGGTAACATGTCGGATGCGATCATACCAGTACTAAAGCACCGGATCCCATCAGAACTCCGTAGTTAAGCGTGCTTGGGCGAGAGTAGTACTAGGATGGGTGACCTCCTGGGAAGTCCTCGTGTTGCATTCCATTTTTACTTATTTTTTGTGCCTCGTGACAAACATATCGCATGTGCGCGATATATATTAATCCCGTTATATTATTTTTGACATTTGCGATATGTTTTAGCTCGCTGCTCATTGGTCACGCGTCTAGAGGCGGTTTTGTGGCACGAGGAGCGCGTTTTGAAAGGTGTATAAAAATACGTGTTGCTGCGGTATAGAGGGAGGGGTGGAAACCGTGGTAAACTCGTCTCCGTGTTTGAGGGGGGGGGGAGTAAGTAGTATATATAGGGCATTATCCATTATTAGGCAACGGTTGTAATGGTAGTAAGAATGGCAATCATCTTTGCAGTGGACCTGGGAGTGGCAAGCATAAGGGACGAAGGCGGGGGTAACATGTCGGATGCGATCATACCATCACTAAATGACCGGATCCCATCAGAACTCCGAAGTTAAGCGTGCTTGGGCGAGAGTAGTACTAGGATGGGTGACCTCCTGGAAAATCCTCGTGTTGCATTCCCTTTTTAATTATTTTTTGCGCCTCGTGACAAACATATCGCATGTGCGCGATATATATTAACCCCGTTATATTATTTTTGACATTTGCGATATGTTTTAGCTCGCTGCTCATTGGTCACGCGTCTAGAGGCGGCTTTGTGGCGCGAGGAGCGCGTTCTGAAAGGGGTAAAAAAATACGTGTTGCTGCGGTATAGAGGGAGGGGTGGAAACCGTGGTAAACTCGTCTCCGTGTTTGAGGGGGGGGGAGTAAGTAGTATATATAGGGCATTATCCATTATTAGGCAACGGTTGTAATGGTAGTAAGAATGACAATCATCTTTGCAGTGGACCTGGGAGTGGCAAGCATAAGGGACGAAGGCGGGGGTAACATGTCGGATGCGATCATACCAGCACTAAAGCACCGGATCCCATCAGAACTCCGTAGTTAAGCGTGCTTGGGCGAGAGTAGTACTAGGATGGGTGACCTCCTGGGAAGTCCTCGTGTTGCATTCCCTTTTTAATTATTTTTTGCGGCTCGTGACAAACATATCGCATGTGCGCGATATATATTAACCCCGTTATATTTTTTTGACATTTGCGATATGTTTTAGCTCGCTGCTCATTGGTCACGCGTCTAGAGGCGGCTTTGTGGCGCGAGGAGCGCGTTCTGAAAGGGTAAAAAAATACGTGTTGCTGCGGTATAGAGGGAGGGGTGGAAACCGTGGTAAACTCGTCTCTGTGTTTGAGGGGGGGAGTAAGTAGTATATATAGGGCATTATCCATTATTAGGCAACGGTTGTAATGGTAGTAAGAATGACAATCATCTTTGCAGTGGACCTGGGAGTGGCAAGCATAAGGGACGAAGGCGGGGGTAACATGTCGGATGCGATCATACCAGCACTAAAGCACCGTATCCAATCATAACTCCGAAGTTAAGCTTGCTTGGGCGAGAGTAGTACTAGGATGGGTGACCTCCTGGAAAATCCTCGTGTTGCATTCCCTTTCTAATTATTTTTTGCGCCTCGTGACAAACATATCGCATGTGCGCGATATATATTAACCCCGTTATATTATTTTTGACATTTGCGATATGTTTTAGCTCGCTGCTCATTGGTCACGCGTCTAGAGGCGGATTTGTGGCGCGAGGAGCGCGTTCTGAAAGGGGTAAAAAAATACGTGTTGCTGCGGTATAGAGGGAGGGGTGGAAACCGTGGTAAACTCGTCTCCGTGTTTGAGGGGGGGGGAGTAAGTAGTATATATAGGGCATTATCCATTATTAGGCAACGGTTGTAATGGTAGTAAGAATGACAATCATCTTTGCAGTGGACCTGGGAGTGGCAAGCATAAGGGACGAAGGCGGGGGTAACATGTCGGATGCGATCATACCAGCACTAAAGCACCGGATCCCATCAGAACTCCGTAGTTAAGCGTGCTTGGGCGAGAGTAGCACTAGGATGGGTGACCTCCTGGGAAGTCCTCGTGTTGCATTCCCTTTTTAATTATTTTTTGCGGCTCGTGACAAACATATCGCATGTGCGCGATATATATTAACCCCATTATATTATTTTTGACATTTGCGATATGTTTTAGCTCGCAGCTCATTGGTCACGCGTCCAGAGGCGGCTTTGTGGCGCGAGGAGCGCGTTCTGAAAGGGGTAGAAAAATACGTGTTGCTGCGGTATAGAGGGAGGGGTGGAAACCGTGGTAAACTCGTCTCCGTGTTTGAGGGGGGGGGAGTAAGTAGTATATATAGGGCATTATCCATTATTAGGCAACGGTTGTAATTGTAGTAAGAATGACAATCATCTTTGAAGTGGACCTGGGAGTGGCAAGCATAAGGGACGAAGGCAGGGGTAAAATGTCGGATGCGATCATACCAGCACTAAAGCACCGGATCCCATCAGAACTCCGAAGTTAAGCGTGCTTGGGCTGAGTTGTACTAGGATGGGTGACCTCCTGGGAAGTCCTCGTGTTGCATTCCCTTTTTAATTATTTTTTGCGCCTCGTGACAAACATATCGCATGTGCGCGATATATATTAACCCCGTTATATTATTTTTGACATTTGCGATATGTTTTAGCTCGCTGTTCATTGGCACGCGTCTAGAGGCGGCTTTGTGGCGCGAGGAGCGCGTTCTGGTAAAAAAATACGTGTTGCTGCGGTATAGAGGGAGGGGTGGAAACCGTGGTAAACTCGTCTCCGTGTTTGAGGGGGGGGGAGTAAGTAGTATATATAGGGCATTATCCATTATTAGGCAACGGTTGTAATGGTAGTAAGAATGACAATCATCTTTGCAGTGGACCTGGGAGTGGCAAGCATAAGGGACGAAGGCGGGGGTAACATGTCGGATGCGATCATACCAGCACTAAAGCACCGGATCCCATCAGAACTCCGAAGTTAAGCGTGCTTGGGCGAGAGTAGTACTAGGATGGGTGACCTCCTGGAAAATCCTCGTGTTGCATTCCCTTTTTAATTATTTTTTGCGCCTCGTGACAAACATATCGCATGTGCGCGATATATATTAACCCCGTTATATTATTTTTGACATTTGCGATATGTTTTAGCTCGCTGCTCATTGGTCACGCGTCTAGAGGCGGCTTTGTGGCGCGAGGAGCGCGTTCTGAAAGGGGTAAAAAAATACGTGTTGCTGCGGTATAGAGGGAGGGGTGGAAACCGTGGTAAACTCGTCTCTGTGTTTGAGGGGGGGAGTAAGTAGTATATATAGGGCATTATCCATTATTAGGCAACGGTTGTAATGGTAGTAAGAATGACAATCATCTTTGCAGTGGACCTGGGAGTGGCAAGCATAAGGGACGAAGGCGGGGGTAACATGTCGGATGCGATCATACCAGCACTAAAGCACCGGATCCCATCAGAACTCCGAAGTTAAGCATGCTTGGGCGAGAGTAGTACTAGGATGGGTGACCTCCTGGAAAATCCTCGTGTTGCATTCCCTTTCTAATTATTTTTTGCGCCTCGTGACAAACATATCGCATGTGCGCGATATATATTAACCCCGTTTTATTATTTTTGACATTTGCGATATGTTTTAGCTCGCTGCTCATTGGTCACGCGTCTAGAGGCGGATTTGTGGCGCGAGGAGCGCGTTCTGAAAGGGGTAAAAAAATACGTGTTGCTGCGGTATAGAGGGAGGGGTGGAAACCGTGGTAAACTCGTCTCCGTGTTTGAGGGGGGGGGGAGTAAGTAGTATATATATGGCATTATCCATTATTAGGCAACGGTTGTAATGGTAGTAAGAATGACAATCATCTTTGCAGTGGACCTGGGAGTGGCAAGCATAAGGGACGAAGGCGGGGGTAACATGTCGGATGCGATCATACCAGCACTAAAGCACCGGATCCCATCAGAACTCCGTAGTTAAGCGTGCTTGGGCGAGAGTAGTACTAGGATGGGTGACCTCCTGGGAAGTCCTCGTGTTGCATTCCCTTTTTAATTATTTTTTGCGGCTCGTGACAAACATATCGCATGTGCGCGATATATATTAACCCCGTTATATTATTTTTGACATTTGCGATATGTTTTAGCTCGCTGCTCATTGGCACGCGTCTAGAGGCGGCTTTGTGGCGCGAGGAGCGCGTTCTGAAAGGGTAAAAAATACGTGTTGCTGCGGTATAGAGGGTGGGGTGGAAACCGTGGTAAACTCGTCTCCGTGTTTGAGGGGGGGAGTAAGTAGTATATATAGGGCATTATCCATTATTAGGCAACGGTTGTAATGGTAGTAAGAATGGCAATCATCTTTGCAGTGGACCTGGGAGTGGCAAGCATAAGGGACGAAGGCGGGGGTAACATATCGGATGCGATCATACCAGCACTAAATCACCGGATCCCATCAGAACTTTGAAGTTAAGCGTGCTTGGGCGAGAGTAGTACCAGGATGGGTGACCTCCGGGGAAGTCCTCGTGTTGCATTCCCTTTTTTATTATTTTTTGCGCCTCGTGACAAACATATCGCATGTGCGCGATATATATTAACCTCGTTATATTATTTTTGACATTTGCGATATCTTTTAGCTCGCTGCTCATTGGTCACGCGTCTAGAGGCGGCTTTGTGGCGCGAGGAGCGCGTTCTGAAAGGGGTAAAAAAATACGTGTTGCTGCGGTATAGAGGG
>NW_025228115.1:124220-128931 GCF_018294505.1 Triticum aestivum
AACTCCGAAGTTAAGCTTGCTTGGGCGAGAGTAGTACTAGGATGGGTGACCTCCTGGAAAATCCTCGTGTTGCATTCCCTTTCTAATTATTTTTTGCGCCTCGTGACAAACATATCGCATGTGCGCGATATATATTAACCCCGTTATATTATTTTTGACATTTGCGATATGTTTTAGCTCGCTGCTCATTGGTCACGCGTCTAGAGGCGGATTTGTGGCGCGAGGAGCGCGTTCTGAAAGGGGTAAAAAAATACGTGTTGCTGCGGTATAGAGGGAGGGGTGGAAACCGTGGTAAACTCGTCTCCGTGTTTGAGGGGGGGGGAGTAAGTAGTATATATAGGGCATTATCCATTATTAGGCAACGGTTGTAATGGTAGTAAGAATGACAATCATCTTTGCAGTGGACCTGGGAGTGGCAAGCATAAGGGACGAAGGCGGGGGTAACATGTCGGATGCGATCACACCAGCACTAAAGCACCGGATCCCATCAGAACTCCGTAGTTAAGCGTGCTTGGGCGAGAGTAGTACTAGGATGGGTGACCTCCTGGGAAGTCCTTGTGTTGCATTCCCTTTTTAATTATTTTTTGCGGCTCGTGACAAACATATCGCATGTGCGCGATATATATTAACCCCGTTATATTATTTTTGACATTTGCGATATGTTTTAGCTCGCTGCTCATTGGTCACGCGTCTAGAGGCGGCTTTGTGGCGCGAGGAGCGCGTTCTGAAAGGGGTAAAAAAATACGTGTTGCTGCGGTATAGAGGGAGGGGTGGAAACCGTGGTAAACTCGTCTCCGTGTTTGAGGGGGGGGGAGTAAGTAGTATATATAGGGCATTATCCATTATTAGGCAACGGTTGTAATGGTAGTAAGAATGACAATCATCTTTGCAGTGGACCTGGGAGTGGCAAGCATAAGGGACGAAGGCGGGGGTAACATGTCGGATGCGATCATACCAGCACTAAAGCACCGGATCCCATCAGAACTCCGTAGTTAAGCGTGCTTGGGCGAGAGTAGTACTAGGATGGGTGACCTCCTGGGAAGTCCTCGTGTTGCATTCCCTTTTTAATTATTTTTTGCGGCTCGTGACAAACATATCGCATGTGCGCGATATATATTAACCCCGTTATATTTTTTTGACATTTGCGATATGTTTTAGCTCGCTGCTCATTGGTCACGCGTCTAGAGGCGGCTTTGTGGCGCGAGGAGCGCGTTCTGAAAGGGTAAAAAAATACGTGTTGCTGCGGTATAGAGGGAGGGGTGGAAACCGTGGTAAACTCGTCTCTGTGTTTGAGGGGGGGAGTAAGTAGTATATATAGGGCATTATCCATTATTAGGCAACGGTTGTAATGGTAGTAAGAATGACAATCATCTTTGCAGTGGACCTGGGAGTGGCAAGCATAAGGGACGAAGGCGGGGGTAACATGTCGGATGCGATCATACCAGCACTAAAGCACCGTATCCAATCATAACTCCGAAGTTAAGCTTGCTTGGGCGAGAGTAGTACTAGGATGGGTGACCTCCTGGAAAATCCTCGTGTTGCATTCCCTTTCTAATTATTTTTTGCGCCTCGTGACAAACATATCGCATGTGCGCGATATATATTAACCCCGTTATATTATTTTTGACATTTGCGATATGTTTTAGCTCGCTGCTCATTGGTCACGCGTCTAGAGGCGGATTTGTGGCGCGAGGAGCGCGTTCTGAAAGGGGTAAAAAAATACGTGTTGCTGCGGTATAGAGGGAGGGGTGGAAACCGTGGTAAACTCGTCTCCGTGTTTGAGGGGGGGGGAGTAAGTAGTATATATAGGGCATTATCCATTATTAGGCAACGGTTGTAATGGTAGTAAGAATGACAATCATCTTTGCAGTGGACCTGGGAGTGGCAAGCATAAGGGACGAAGGCGGGGGTAACATGTCGGATGCGATCATACCAGCACTAAAGCACCGGATCCCATCAGAACTCCGTAGTTAAGCGTGCTTGGGCGAGAGTAGTACTAGGATGGGTGACCTCCTGGCAAGTCCTCGTGTTGCATTCCCTTTTTAATTATTTTTGCGGCTCGTGACAAACATATCGCATGTGCGCGATATATATTAACCCCGTTATATTATTTTTGACATTTGCGATATGTTTTAGCTCGCTGCTCATTGGTCACGCGTCTAGAGGCGGCTTTGTGGCGCGAGGAGCGCGTTCTGAAAGGGGTAAAAAATACGTGTTGCTGCGGTATAGAGGGAGGGGTGGAAACCGTGGTAAACTCGTCTCCGTGTTTGAGGGGGGGGAGTAAGTAGTATATATAGGGCATTATCCATTATTAGGCAACAGTTGTAATGGTAGTAAGAATGACAATCATCTTTGCAGTGGACCTGGGAGTGGCAAGCATAAGGGACGAAGGCGGGGGTAACATGTCGGATGCGATCATACCAGCACTAAAGCACCGGATCCCATCAGAACTCCGAAGTTAAGCGTGCTGGGGTGAGAGTCGTACTAGGATGGGTGTCCTCGTGTTGCATTCCCTTTTTAATTATTTTTTGCGCCTCGTGACAAACATATCGCATGTGCGCGATATATATTAACCCCGTTATATTATTTTTGACATTTGCGATATGTTTTAGCTCGCTGCTCATTGGTCACGCGTCTAGAGGCGGCTTTGTGGCGCGAGGAGCGCGTTCTGAAAGGGGTAAAAAAATATGTTTTGCTGCGGTATAGAGGGAGGGGTGGAAACCGTGGTAAACTTGTAGCCGTGTTTGAGGGGGGGGAGTAAGTAGTATATATAGGGCATTATCCATTATTAGGCAACGGTTGTAATGGTAGTAAGAATGACAATCATCTTTGCAGTGGACCTGGGAGTGGCAAGCATAAGGGACGAAGGCGGGGGTAACATGTCGGATGCGATCATACCAGCACTAAAGCACCGGATCCCATCAGAACTCCGAAGTTAAGCGTGCTTGGGCGAGAGTAGTACTAGGATGGGTGACCTCCTGGCAAGTCCTCGTGTTGCATTCCCTTTTTAATTATTTTTGCGGCTCGTGACAAACATATCGCATGTGCGCGATATATATTAACCCCGTTATATTATTTTTGACATTTGCGATATGTTTTAGCTCGCTGCTCATTGGTCACGCGTCTAGAGGCCGCTTTGTGGCGCGAGGAGCGCGTTCTGAAAGGGGTAAAAAAATACGTGTTGCTGCGGTATAGAGGGAGGGGTGGAAACCGTGGTAAACTCGTCTCCGTGTTTGAGGGGGGGGAGTAAGTAGTATATATAGGGCATTATCCTTTATTAGGCAACGGTTGTAATGGTAGTAAGAATGACAATCATCTTTGCAGTGGACCTGGGAGTGGCAAGCATAAGGGACGAAGGCGGGGGTAACATGTTGGATGCGATCATACCAGCACTAAATCACCGGATCCCATCAGAACTCCGAAGTTAAGCGTGCTTGGGCGAGAGTAGTACTAGGTTGGGTGACCTCCTGGGAAGTCCTCGTGTTGCATTCCCTTTTTAATTATTTTTTGCGCCTCGTGACAAACATATCGCATGTGCGCGATATATATTAAGCCCGTTATATTATTTTTGACATTTGCGATATGTTTTAGCTCGCTGCTCATTGGTCACGCGTCTAGAGGCGGCTTTGTGGCGCGAGGAGCGCGTTCTGAAAGGGGTAAAAAAAATACGTGTTGCTGCGGTATAGAGGGAGGGGTGGAAACCGTGGTAAACTCGTCTCCGTGTTTGGGGGGGGGGAGTAAGTAGTATATATAGGGCATTATCCATTATTAGGCAACGGTTGTAATGGTAGTAAGAATGACAATCATCTTGGCAGTGGACCTGGGAGTGGCAAGCATAAGGGACGAAGGCGGGGGTAACATGTCGGATGCGATCATACCAGCACTAAAGCACCGAATTCCATCAGAACTCAGAAGTTAAGCGTGCTTGGGCGAGAGTAGTACTAGGATGGGTGACCTCCTGGAAAATCCTCGTGTTGCATTCCCTTTTTAATTATTTTTTGCGCCTCGTGACAAACATATCGCATGTGCGCGATATATATTAACCACGTTATATTATTTTTGACATTTGCGATATGTTTTAGCTCGCTGCTCATTGGTCACGCGTCTAGAGGCGGCTTTGTGGCGCGAGGAGCGCGTTCTGAAAGGGGTAAAAAAATACGTGTTGCTGCGGTATAGAGGGAGGGGTGGAAACCGTGGTAAACTCGTCTCCGTGTTTGAGGGGGGGGGAGTAAGTAGTATATATAGGGCATTATCCATTATTAGGCAACGGTTGTAATGGTAGTAAGAATGACAATCCTCTTTGCAGTGGACCTGGGAGTGGCAAGCATAAGGGACGAAGGCGGGGGTAACATGTCGGATGCGATCATACCAGCACTAAAGCACCGGATCCCATCAGAACTCCGAACTTAAGCGTGCTTGGGCGAGAGTAGTACTAGGATGGGTGACCTCCTGGAAAATCCTCGTGTTGCATTCCCTTTTTAATTATTTTTTGCGCCTCCTGACAAACATATCGCATGTGCGCGATATATATTAACGCCGTTATATTATTTTTGACATTTGCGATATGTTTTAGCTCGCTGCTCATTGGTCACGCGTCTAGAGGAGGCTTTGTGGCGCGAGGAGCGCGTTCTGAAAGGGGTAAAAAAATACGTGTTGCTGCGGTATAGAGGGAGGGGAGGAAACAGTGGTAAACTCGTCTCCGTGTTTGAGG
>NW_025228115.1:128941-133781 GCF_018294505.1 Triticum aestivum
GGGGGGGGGGAGTAAGTAGTATATATAGGGCATTATCCATTATTAGGCAACGGTTGTAATGGTAGTAAGAATGACAATCATCTTTGCAGTGGACCTGGGAGTGGCAAGCATAAGGGACGAAGGCGGGGGTAACATGTCGGATGCGATCATACCAGCACTAAAGCACCGGATCCCATCAGAACTCTGTAGTTAAGCGTGCTTGGGCGAGAGTAGTACTAGGATGGGTGACCTCCTGTGAAGTCCTCGTGTTGCATTCCCTTTTTAATTATTTTTTGCGGCTCGTGACAAACATATCGCATGTGCGCGATATATATTAACGCCGTTATATTATTTTTGACATTTGCGATATGTTTTAGCTCGCTGCTCATTGGTCACGCGTCTAGAGGCGGCTTTGTGGCGCGAGGAGCGCGTTCTGAAAGGGGTAAAAAAATACGTGTTGCTGCGGTATAGAGGGAGGGGTGGAAACCGTGGTAAACTCGTCTCCGTGTTTGAGGGGGGGGAGTAAGTAGTATATATAGGGCATTATCCATTATTAGGCAACGGTTGTAATGGTAGTAAGAATGACAATCATCTTTGCAGTGGACCTGGGAGTGGCAAGCATAAGGGACGAAGGCGGGGGTAACATGTCGGATGCGATCACACCAGCACTAAAGCACCGGATCCCATCAGAACTCCGTAGTTAAGCGTGCTTGGGCAAGAGTAGTACTAGGATGGGTGACCTCCTGGGAAGTCCTCGTGTTGCATATTTTTTGCGGCTCGTGACAAACATATCGCATGTGCGCGATATATATTAACCCCGTTATATTATTTTTGACATTTGCGATATGTTTTAGCTCGCTGCTCATTGGTCACGCGTCTAGAGGCGGCTTTGTGGCGCGAGGAGCGCGTTCTGAAAGGGGTAAAAAATACGTGTTGCTGCGGTATAGAGGGAGGGGTGGAAACCGTGGTAAACTCGTCTCCGTGTTTGAGGGGGGGGGAGTAAGTAGTATATATAGGGCATTATCCATTATTAGGCAACGGTTGTAATGGTAGTAAGAATGACAATCATCTTTGCAGTGGACCTGGGAGTGGCAAGCATAAGGGACGAAGGCGGGGGT
This sequence comes from Triticum aestivum, assembly GCF_018294505.1. Taxonomy (NCBI): domain Eukaryota; kingdom Viridiplantae; phylum Streptophyta; class Magnoliopsida; order Poales; family Poaceae; genus Triticum; species Triticum aestivum. The sequence goes on from NW_025228115.1 coordinate 130,039, forward strand.
AACATGTCGGATGCGATCATACCAGCACTAAAGCACCGGATCCCATCAGAACTCCGTAGTTAAGCGTGCTTGGGCGAGAGTAGCACTAGGATGGGTGACCTCCTGGGAAGTCCTCGTGTTGCATTCCCTTTTTAATTATTTTTTGCGGCTCGTGACAAACATATCGCATGTGCGCGATATATGTTAACCCCATTATATTATTTTTGACATTTGCGATATATTTTAGCTCGCAGCTCATTGGTCACGCGTCCAGAGGCGGCTTTGTGGCGCGAGGAGCGCGTTCTGAAAGGGGTAAAAATACGTGTTGCTGCGGTATAGAGGGAGGGGTGGAAACCGTGGTAAACTTGTCTCCGTGTTTGGGGGGGGGAGTAAGTAGTATATATAGGGCATTATCCATTATTAGGCAACGGTTGTAATGGTAGTAAGAATGACAATCATCTTTGCAGTGGACCTGGGAGTGGCAAGCATAAGGGACGAAGGCGGGGGTAACATGTGGGATGCGATCATAGCAGCACTAAAGCACCGGATCCCATCAGAACTCCGAAGTTAAGCGTTCTTGGGTGAGAGTAGTACTAGGATGGGTGACCTCGTGTTGCATTCCCTTTTTAATTATTTTTTGCGCCTCGTGACAAACATATCGCATGTGCGCGATATATATTAACCCCGTTATATTATTTTTGACATTTGCGATATGTTTTAGCTCGCTGCTCATTGGTCATGCGTCTAGAGGCGGCTTTGTGGCGTGAGGAGCGCGTTCTGAAAGGGGTAAAAAAATACGTGTTGCTGCGGTATAGAGGGAGGGGTGCAAACCGTAATAAACTCGTCTCCGTGTTTGAGGGGGGGAGTAAGTAGTGTATATAGGGCATTATCCATTATTAGGCAACGGTTGTAATGGTAGTAAGAATGACAATCATCTTTGCAGTGGACCTGGGAGTGGCAAGCATAAGGGACGAAGGCGGGGCTAACATGTTGGATGCGATCATACCAGCACTAAAGCACCAGATCCCATCAGAACTCCGAAGTTAAGCATGCTTGGGCGAGAGTAGTACTAGGATGGGTGACCTCCTGGGAAGTCCTCGTGTTGCATTCCCTTTTTAATTATTTTTTGCGCCTCGTGACAAACATATCGCATGTGCACGATATATATTAACCCCGTTATATTATTTTTGACATTTGCGATATGTTTTAGCTCGCTGCTCATTGGTCACGCGTCTAGAGGCGGCTTTGTGGCGCGAGGAGCGCGTTCTGAAAGGGGTAAAAAAATACGTGTTGCTGCGGTATAGAGGGAGGGGTGGAAACCGTGGTAAACTCGTCTCCGTGTTTGAGGGGGGGGGGAGTAAGTAGTATATATAGGGCATTATCCATTATTAGGCAACGGTTGTAATGGTAGTAAGAATGACAATCATCTTTGCAGTGGACCTGGGAGTGGCAAGCATAAGGGACGAAGGCGGGGGTAACATGTCGGATGCGATCACACCAGCACTAAAGCACCGGATCCCATCAGAACTCCGTAGTTAAGCGTGCTTGGGCGAGAGTAGTACTAGGATGGGTGACCTCCTGGGAAGTCCTCGTGTTGCATTCCCTTTTTAATTATTTTTTGCGGCTCGTGACAAACATATCGCATGTGCGCGATATATATTAACCCCGTTATATTATTTTTGACATTTGCGATATGTTTTAGCTCGCTGCTCATTGGTCACGCGTCTAGAGGCGGCTTTGTGGCGCGAGGAGCGCGTTCTGAAAGGGGTAAAAAAATACGTGTTGCTGCGGTATAGAGGGAGGGGTGGAAACCGTGGTAAACTCGTCTCTGTGTTTGAGGGGGGGAGTAAGTAGTATATATTGGGCATTATCCATTATTAGGCAACGGTTGTAATGGTAGTAAGAATGACAATCATCTTTGCAGTGGACCTGGGAGTGGCAAGCATAAGGGACGAAGGCGGGGGTAACATGTCGGATGCGATCATACCAGCACTAAAGCACCGTATCCCATCAGAACTCCGAAGTTAAGCTTGCTTGGGCGAGAGTAGTACTAGGATGGGTGACCTCCTGGAAAATCCTCGTGTTGCATTCCCTTTCTAATTATTTTTTGCGCCTCGTGACAAACATATCGCATGTGCGCGATATATATTAACCCCGTTATATTATTTTTGACATTTGCGATATGTTTTAGCTCGCTGCTCATTGGTCACGCGTCTAGAGGCGGATTTGTGGCGCGAGGAGCGCGTTCTGAAAGGGGTAAAAAAATACGTGTTGCTGCGGTATAGAGGGAGGGGTGGAAACCGTGGTAAACTCGTCTCCGTGTTTGAGGGGGGGGGAGTAAGTAGTATATATAGGGCATTATCCATTATTAGGCAACGGTTGTAATGGTAGTAAGAATGACAATCATCTTTGCAGTGGACCTGGGAGTGGCAAGCATAAGGGACGAAGGCGGGGGTAACATGTCGGATGCGATCACACCAGCACTAAAGCACCGGATCCCAGCAGAACTCCGTAGTTAAGCGTGCTTGGGCGAGAGTAGTACTAGGATACCTCCTGGGAAGTCCTCGTGTTGCATTCCCTTTTTAATTATTTTTTGCGGCTCGTGACAAACATATCGCATGTGCGCGATATATATTAACCCCGTTATATTATTTTTGACATTTGCGATATGTTTTAGCTCGCTGCTCATTGGTCACGCGTCTAGAGGCGGCTTTGTGGCGCGAGGAGCGCGTTCTGAAAGGGGTAAAGAAATACGTGTTGCTGCGGTATAGAGGGAGGGGTGGAAACCGTGGTAAACTCGTCTCCGTGTTTGAGGGGGGGGGTAAGTAGTATATATAGGGCATTATCCATTATTAGGCAACGGTTGTAATGGTAGTAAGAATGACAATCATCTTTGCAGTGGACCTGGGAGTGGCAAGCATAAGGGACGAAGGCGGGGGTAACATGTCGGATGCGATCATACCAGCACTAAAGCACCGGATCCCATCAGAACTCCGAAGTTAAGCGTGCTTGGGCGAGAGTAGTACTTGGATGGGTGACCTCCTGGAAAATCCTCGTGTTGCATTCCCTTTCTAATTATTTTTTGCGCCTCGTGCCAAACATATCGCATGTGCGCGATATATATTAACCCCGTTATATTATTTTTGACATTTGCGATATGTTTTAGCTCGCTGCTCATTGGTCATGCGTCTAGAGGCGGATTTGTGGCGCGAGGAGCGCGTTCTGAAAGGGGTAAAAAAATACGTGTTGCTGCGGTATAGAGGGAGGGGTGGAAACCGTGGTAAACTCGTCTCCGTGTTTGAGGGGGGGGAGTAAGTAGTATATATAGGGCATTATCCATTATTAGGCAACGGTTGTAATGGTAGTAAGAATGACAATCATCTTTGCAGTGGACCTGGGAGTGGCAAGCATAAGGGACGAAGGCGGGGTTAACATGTCGGATGCGATCATACCAGCACTGAAGCACCGGATCCCATCAGAACTTCGTAGTTAAGCGTGCTTGGGTGAGAGTAGTACTAGGATGGGTGACCTCTTGGGAAGTCCTCGTGTTGCATTCCCTTTTTAATTATTTTTTGCGCCTCGTGACAAACATATCGCATGTGCGCGATATATATTAACCCCGTTATATTATTTTTGACATTTGCGATATGTTTTAGCTCGCTGCTCATTGGTCACGCGTCTAGAGGCGGCTTTGTGGCGCGAGGAGCGCGTTCTGAAAGGGGTAAAAAAATACGTGTTGCTGCGGTATAGAGGGAGGGGTGGAA
>NW_025228115.1:133969-136415 GCF_018294505.1 Triticum aestivum
GGGCATTATCCATTATTAGGCAACGGTTGTAATGGTAGTAAGAATGACAATCATCTTTGCAGTGGACCTGGGAGTGGCAAGCATAAGGGACGAAGGCGGGGGTAACATGTCGGATGCGATCATACCAGCACTAAAGCACCGTATCCCATCAGAACTCCGAAGTTAAGCTTGCTTGGGCGAGAGTAGTACTAGGATGGGTGACCTCCTGGAAAATCCTCGTGTTGCATTCCCTTTCTAATTATTTTTTGCGCCTCGTGACAAACATATCGCATGTGCGCGATATATATTAACCCCGTTATATTATTTTTGACATTTGCGATATGTTTTAGCTCGCTGCTCATTGGTCACGCGTCTAGAGGCGGATTTGTGGCGCGAGGAGCGCGTTCTGAAAGGGGTAAAAAAATACGTGTTGCTGCGGTATAGAGGGAGGGGTGGAAACCGTGGTAAACTCGTCTCCGTGTTTGAGGGGGGGGAGTAAGTAGTATATATAGGGCATTATCCATTATTAGGCAACGGTTGTAATGGTAGTAAGAATGACAATCATCTTTGCAGTGGACCTGGGAGTGGCAAGCATAAGGGACGAAGGCGGGGGTAACATGTCGGATGCGATCACACCAGCACTAAAGCACCGGATCCCATCAGAACTCCGTAGTTAAGCGTGCTTGGGCGAGAGTAGTACTAGGATGGGTGACCTCCTGGGAAGTCCTCGTGTTGCATTCCCTTTTTAATTATTTTTTGCGGCTCGTGACAAACAAATCGCATGTGCGCGATATATATTAACCCCGTTATATTATTTTTGACATTTGCGATATGTTTTAGCTCGCTGCTCATTGGTCACGCGTCTAGAGGCGGCTTTGTGGCGCGAGGAGCGCGTTCTGAAAGGGGTAAAAAAATACGTGTTGCTGCGGTATAGAGGGAGGGGTGGAAACCGTGGTAAACTCGTCTCTGTGTTTGAGGGGGGGAGTAAGTAGTATATATAGGGCATTATCCATTATTAGGCAACGGTTGTAATGGTAGTAAGAATGACAATCATCTTTGCAGTGGACCTGGGAGTGGCAAGCATAAGGGACGAAGGCGGGGGTAACATGTCGGATGCGATCATACCAGCACTAAAGCACCGGATCCCATCAGAACTCCGAAGTTAAGCGTGCTTGGGCGAGAGTAGTACTAGGATGGGTGACCTCCTGGAAAATCCTCGTGTTGCATTCCCTTTCTAATTATTTTTTGCGCCTCGTGCCAAACATATCGCATGTGCGCGATATATATTAACCCCGTTATATTATTTTTGACATTTGCGATATGTTTTAGCTCGCTGCTCATTGGTCATGCGTCTAGAGGCGGATTTGTGGCGCGAGGAGCGCGTTCTGAAAGGGGTAAAAAAATACGTGTTGCTGCGGTATAGAGGGAGGGGTGGAAACCGTGGTAAACTCGTCTCCGTGTTTGAGGGGGGGGGGAGTAAGTAGTATATATAGGGCATTATCCATTATTAGGCAACGGTTGTAATGGTAGTAAGAATGACAATCATCTTTGCAGTGGACCTGGGAGTGGCAAGCATAAGGGACGAAGGCGGGGGTAACATGTCGGATGCGATCATACCAGCACTGAAGCACCGGATCCCATCAGAACTTCGTAGTTAAGCGTGCTTGGGCGAGAGTAGTACTAGGATGGGTGACCTCCTGGGAAGTCCTCGTGTTGCATTCCCTTTTTAATTATTTTTTGCGCCTCGTGACAAACATATCGCATGTGCGCGATATATATTAACCCCGTTATATTATTTTTGACATTTGCGATATGTTTTAGCTCGCTGCTCATTGGTCACGCGTCTAGAGGCGGCTTTGTGGCGCGAGGAGCGCGTTCTGAAAGGGGTAAAAAAATACGTGTTGCTGCGGTATAGAGGGAGGGGTGGAAACCGTGGTAAACTCGCCTGCGTGTTTGAGGCGGGGGGAGTAAGTAGTATATATAGGGCATTATCCATTATTAGGCAACGGTTGTAATGGTAGTAAGAATGACAATCATCTTTGCAGTGGACCTGGGAGTGGCAAGCATAAGGGACGAAGGCGGGGGTAACATGTCGGATGCGATCATACCAGCACTAAAGCACCGGATCCCATCAGAACTCCGAAGTTAAGCATGCTTGGGCGAGAGTAGTACTAGGATGGGTGACCTCCTGGAAAATCCTCGTGTTGCATTCCCTTTCTAATTATTTTTTGCGCCTCGTGACAAACATATCGCATGTGCGCGATATATATTAACCCCGTTATATTATTTTTGACATTTGCGATATGTTTTAGCTCGCTGCTCATTGGTCACGCGTCTAGAGGCGGATTTGTGGCGCGAGGAGCGCGTTCTGAAAGGGGTAAAAAAATACGTGTTGCTGCGGTATAGAGGGAGGGGTGGAAACCGTGGTAAACTCGTCTCCGTGTTTGAGGGGGGGGGGAGTAAGTAG
>NW_025228115.1:138336-149792 GCF_018294505.1 Triticum aestivum
GAAAATCCTCGTGTTGCATTCCCTTTCTAATTATTTTTTGCGCCTCGTGACAAACATATCGCATGTGCGCGATATATATTAACCCCGTTATATTATTTTTGACATTTGCGATATGTTTTAGCTCGCTGCTCATTGGTCACGCGTCTAGAGGCGGATTTGTGGCGCGAGGAGCGCGTTCTGAAAGGGGTAAAAAAATACGTGTTGCTGCGGTATAGAGGGAGGGGTGGAAACCGTGGTAAACTCGTCTCCGTGTTTGAGGGGGGGGAGTAAGTAGTATATATAGGGCATTATCCATTATTAGGCAACGGTTGTAATGGTAGTAAGAATGACAATCATCTTTGCAGTGGACCTGGGAGTGGCAAGCATAAGGGACGAAGGCGGGGGTAACATGTCGGATGCGATCATACCAGCACTAAAGCACCGGATCCCATCAGAACTCCGTAGTTAATCGTGCTTGGGCGAGAGTAGTACTAGGATGGGTGACCTCCTGGGAAGTCCTCGTGTTGCATTCCCTTTTTAATTATTTTTTGCGGCTCGTGACAAACATATCGCATGTGCGCGATATATATTAACCCCGTTATATTATTTTTGACATTTGCGATATGTTTTAGCTCGCTGCTCATTGGTCACGCGTCTAGAGGCGGCTTTGTGGCGCGAGGAGCGCGTTCTGAAAGGGGTAAAAAAATACGTGTTGCTGCGGTATAGAGGGAGGGGTGGAAACCGTGGTAAACTCGTCTCTGTGTTTGAGGGGGGGAGTAAGTAGTATATATAGGGCATTATCCATTATTAGGCAACGGTTGTAATGGTAGTAAGAATGACAATCATCTTTGCAGTGGACCTGGGAGTGGCAAGCATAAGGGACGAAGGCGGGGGTAACATGTCGGATGCGATCATACCAGCACTAAAGCACCGGATCCCATCAGAACTCCGAAGTTAAGCGTGCTTGGGCGAGAGTAGTACTAGGATGGGTGACCTCCTGGAAAATCCTCGTGTTGCATTCCCTTTCTAATTATTTTTTGCGCCTCGTGCCAAACATATCGCATGTGCGCGATATATATTAACCCCGTTATATTATTTTTGACATTTGCGATATGTTTTAGCTCGCTGCTCATTGGTCACGCGTCTAGAGGCGGATTTGTGGCGCGAGGAGCGCGTTCTGAAAGGGGTAAAAAAATACGTGTTGCTACGGTATAGAGGGAGGGGTGGAAACCGTGGTAAACTCGTCTCCGTGTTTGAGGGGGGGGGAGTAAGTAGTATATATAGGGCATTATCCATTATTAGGCAACGGTTGTAATGGTAGTAAGAATGACAATCATCTTTGCAGTGGACCTGGGAGTGGCAAGCATAAGGGACGAAGGCGGGGGTAACATGTCGGATGCGATCATACCAGCACTAAAGCACCGGATCCCATCAGAACTCCGAAGTTAAGCGTGCTTGGGCGAGAGTAGTACTAGGATGGGTGACCTCCTGGGAAGTCCTCGTGTTGCATTCCCTTTTTAATTATTTTTTGCGGCTCGTGACAAACATATCGCATGTGCGCGATATATATTAACCCCGTTATATTATTTTTGACATTTGCGATATGTTTTAGCTCGCTGCTCATTGGTCACGCGTCTAGAGGCGGCTTTGTGGCGCGAGGAGCGCGTTCTGAAAGGGGTAAAAAAATACGTGTTGCTGCGGTATAGAGGGAGGGGTGGAAACCGTGGTAAACTCGTCTCTGTGTTTGAGGGGGGGAGTAAGTAGTATATATAGGGCATTATCCATTATTAGGCAACGGTTGTAATGGTAGTAAGAATGACAATCATCTTTGCAGTGGACCTGGGAGTGGCAAGCATAAGGGACGAAGGCGGGGGTAACATGTCGGATGCGATCATACCAGCACTAAAGCACCGGATCCCATCAGAACTCCGAAGTTAAGCATGCTTGGGCGAGAGTAGTACTAGGATGGGTGACCTCCTGGAAAATCCTCGTGTTGCATTCCCTTTCTAATTATTTTTTGCGCCTCGTGACAAACATATCGCATGTGCGCGATATATATTAACCCCGTTATATTATTTTTGACATTTGCGATATGTTTTAGCTCGCTGCTCATTGGTCACGCGTCTAGAGGCGGATTTGTGGCGCGAGGAGCGCGTTCTGAAAGGGGTAAAAAAATACGTGTTGCTGCGGTATAGAGGGAGGGGTGGAAACCGTGGTAAACTCGTCTCCGTGTTTGAGGGGGGGGGGAGTAAGTAGTATATATAGGGCATTATCCATTATTAGGCAACGGTTGTAATGGTAGTAAGAATGACAATCATCTTTGCAGTGGACCTAGGAGTGGCAAGCATAAGGGACGAAGGCGGGGGTAACATGTCGGATGCGATCATACCAGCACTAAAGCATCGGATCCCATCAGAACTCCGTAGTTAAGCGTGCTTGGGCGAGAGTAGTACTAGGATGGGTGACCTCCTGGGAAGTCCTCGTGTTGCATTCCCTTTTTAATTATTTTTTGCGGCTCGTGACAAACATATCGCATGTGCGCGATATATATTAACCCCGTTATATTATTTTTGACATTTGCGATATGTTTTAGCTCGCTGCTCATTGGTCACGCGTCTAGAGGCGGCATTGTGGCGCGAGGAGCGCGTTCTGAAAGGGGTAAAAAAATACGTGTTGCTGCGGTATAGAGGGAGGGGTGGAAACCATGGTAAACTCGTCTCTGTGTTTGAGGGGGGGAGTAAGTAGTATATATAGGGCATTATCCATTATTAGGCAACGGTTGTAATGGTAGTAAGAATGACAATCATCTTTGCAGTGGACCTGGGAGTGGCAAGCATAAGGGACGAAGGCGGGGGTAACATGTCGGATGCGATCATACCAGCACTAAAGCACCGGATCCCATCAGAACTCCGAAGTTAAGCATGCTTGGGCGAGAGTAGTACTAGGATGGGTGACCTCCTGGAAAATCCTCGTGTTGCATTCCCTTTCTAATTATTTTTTGCGCCTCGTGACAAACATATCGCATGTGCGCGATATATATTAAGCCCGTTATATTATTTTTGACATTTGCGATATGTTTTAGCTCGCTGCTCATTGGTCACGCGTCTAGAGGCGGATTTGTGGCGCGAGGAGCGCGTTCTGAAAGGGGTAAAAAAATACGTGTTGCTGCGGTATAGAGGGAGGGGTGGAAACCGTGGTAAACTCGTCTCCGTGTTTGAGGGGGGGGGAGTAAGTAGTATATATAGGGCATTATCCATTATTAGGCAACGGTTGTAATGGTAGTAAGAATGACAATCATCTTTGCAGTGGACCTGGGAGTGGCAAGCATAAGGGACGAAGGCGGGGGTAACATGTCGGATGCGATCATACCAGCACTAAAGCACCGGATCCCATCAGAACTCCGTAGTTAAGCGTGCTTGGGCGAGAGTAGTACTAGGATGGGTGACCTCCTGGGAAGTCCTCGTGTTGCATTCCCTTTTTAATTATTTTTTGCGGCTCGTGACAAACATATCGCATGTGCGCGATATATATTAACCCCGTTATATTATTTTTGACATTTGCGAGATGTTTTAGCTCGCTGCTCATTGGTCACGCGTCTAGAGGCGGCTTTGTGGCGCGAGGAGCGCGTTCTGAAAGGGGTAAAAAAATACGTGTTGCTGCGGTATAGAGGGAGGGGTGGAAACCGTGGTAAACTCGTCTATGTGCTTGAGGGGGGGAGTAAGTAGTATATATAGGGCATTATCCATTATTAGGCAACGGTTGTAATGGTAGTAAGAATGACAATCATCTTTGAAGTGGACCTGGGAGTGGCAAGCATAAGGGACGAAGGCGGGGGTAACATGTCGGATGCGATCATACCAGCACTAAAGCACCGTATCCCATCAGAACTCCGAAGTTAAGCATGCTTGGGCGAGAGTAGTACTAGGATGGGTGACCTCCTTGAAAATCCTCGTGTTGCATTCCCTTTCTAATTATTTTTTGCGCCTCGTGACAAACATATCGCATGTGCGCGATATATATTAACCCCGTTATATTATTTTTGACATTTGCGATATGTTTTAGCTCGCTGCTCATTGGTCACGCGTCTAGAGGCGGATTTGTGGCGCGAGGAGCGCGTTCTGAAAGGGGTAAAAAAATACGTGTTGCTGCGGTATAGAGGGAGGGGTGGAAACCGTGGTAAACTCGTCTCCGTGTTTGAGGGGGGGGAGTAAGTAGTATATATAGGGCATTATCCATTATTAGGCAACGGTTGTAATGGTAGTAAGAATGACAATCATCTTTGCAGTGGACCTGGGAGTGGCAAGCATAAGGGACGAAGGCGGGGGTAACATGTCGGATGCGATCATACCAGCACTAAAGCACCGGATCCCATCAGAACTCCGTAGTTAATCGTGCTTGGGCGAGAGTAGTACTAGGATGGGTGACCTCCTGGGAAGTCCTCGTGTTGCATTCCCTTTTTAATTATTTTTTGCGGCTCGTGACAAACATATCGCATGTGCGCGATATATATTAACCCCGTTATATTATTTTTGACATTTGCGATATGTTTTAGCTCGCTGCTCATTGGTCACGCGTCTAGAGGCGGCTTTGTGGCGCGAGGAGCGCGTTCTGAAAGGGGTAAAAAAATACGTGTTGCTGCGGTATAGAGGGAGGGGTGGAAACCGTGGTAAACTCGTCTCTGTGTTTGAGGGGGGGAGTAAGTAGTATATATAGGGCATTATCCATTATTAGGCAACGGTTGTAATGGTAGTAAGAATGACAATCATCTTTGCAGTGGACCTGGGAGTGGCAAGCATAAGGGACGAAGGCGGGGGTAACATGTCGGATGCGATCATACCAGCACTAAAGCACCGGATCCCATCAAAACTCCGTAGTTAAGCGTGCTTGGGCGAGAGTAGTACTAGGATGGGTGACCTCCTGGGAAGTCCTCGTGTTGCATTCCCTTTTTAATTATTTTTTGCGGCTCGTGACAAACATATCGCATGTGCGCGATATATATTAACCCCGTTATATTATTTTTGACATTTGCGATATGTTTTAGCTCGCTGCTCATTGGTCACGCGTCTAGAGGCGGTTTTGTGGCGTGAGGAGCGCGTTCTGAAAGGGGTAAAAAAATACTTGTTGCTGCGGTATAGAGGGAGGGGTGGAAACCGTGGTAAACTCGTCTCCGTGTTTGAGGGGGGGGGGAGTAAGTAGTATATATAGGGCATTATCCATTATTAGGCAACGGTTGTAATGGTTGTAAGAATGACAATCATCTTTGCAGTGGACCTGGGAGTGGCAAGCATAAGGGACGAAGGCGGGGGTAACATGTCGGATGCGATCATACCAGCACTAAAGCACCGGATCCCATCAGAACTCCGAAGTTAAGCGTGCTTGGGCGAGAGTAGTACTAGGATGGGTGACCTCCTGGAAAATCCTCGTGTTGCATTCCCTTTCTAATTATTTTTTGCGCCTCGTGCCAAACATATCGCATGTGCGCGATATATATTAACCCCGTTATATTATTTTTGACATTTGCGATATGTTTTAGCTCGCTGCTCATTGGTCACGCGTCTAGAGGCGGATTTGTGGCGCGAGGAGCGCGTTCTGAAAGGGGTAAAAAAATACGTGTTGCTGCGGTATAGAGGGAGGGGTGGAAACCGTGGTAAACTCGTCTCCGTGTTTGAGGGGGGGGAGTAAGTAGTATATATAGGGCATTATCCATTATTAGGCAACGGTTGTAATGGTAGTAAGAATGACAATCATCTTTGCAGTGGACCTGGGAGTGGCAAGCATAAGGGACGAAGGCGGGGGTAACATGTCGGATGCGATCACACCAGCACTAAAGCACCGGATCCCATCAGAACTCCGTAGTTAAGCGTGCTTGGGCGAGAGTAGTACTAGGATGGGTGACCTCCTGGGAAGTCCTCGTGTTGCATTCCCTTTTTAATTATTTTTTGCGGCTCGTGACAAACAAATCGCATGTGCGCGATATATATTAACCCCGTTATATTATTTTTGACATTTGCGATATGTTTTAGCTCGCTGCTCATTGGTCACGCGTCTAGAGGCGGCTTTGTGGCGCGAGGAGCGCGTTCTGAAAGGGGTAAAAAAATACGTGTTGCTGCGGTATAGAGGGAGGGGTGGAAACCGTGGTAAACTCGTCTCTGTGTTTGAGGGGGGGAGTAAGTAGTATATATAGGGCATTATCCATTATTAGGCAACGGTTGTAATGGTAGTAAGAATGACAATCATCTTTGCAGTGGACCTGGGAGTGGCAAGCATAAGGGACGAAGGCGGGGGTAACATGTCGGATGCGATCATACCAGCACTAAAGCACCGGATCCCATCAGAACTCCGAAGTTAAGCGTGCTTGGGCGAGAGTAGTACTAGGATGGGTGACCTCCTGGAAAATCCTCGTGTTGCATTCCCTTTCTAATTATTTTTTGCGCCTCGTGCCAAACATATCGCATGTGCGCGATATATATTAACCCCGTTATATTATTTTTGACATTTGCGATATGTTTTAGCTCGCTGCTCATTGGTCACGCGTCTAGAGGCGGATTTGTGGCGCGAGGAGCGCGTTCTGAAAGGGTAAAAAAATACGTGTTGCTGCGGTATAGAGGGAGGGGTGGAAACCGTGGTAAACTCGTCTCCGTGTTTGAGGGGGGGGGGAGTAAGTAGAATATATAGGGCATTATCCATTATTAGGCAACGGTTGTAATGGTAGTAAGAATGACAATCATCTTTGCAGTGGACCTGGGAGTGGCAAGCATAAGGGACGAAGGCGGGGGTAACATGTCGGATGCGATCATACCAGCACTAAAGCACCGGATCCCATCAGAACTCCGTAGTTAAGCGTGCTTGGGCGAGAGTAGTACTAGGATGGGTGACCTCCTGGGAAGTCCTCGTGTTGCATTCCCTTTTCAATTATTTTTTGCGGCTCGTGAAAAACATATCGCATGTGCGCGATATATATTAACCCCGTTATATTATTTTTTACATTTGCGATATGTTTTAGCTCGCTGCTCATTGGTCACGCGTCTAGAGGCGGCTTTTTGGCGCGAGGAGCGCGTTCTGAAAGGGGTAAAAAAATACGTGTTGCTGCGGTATAGAGGGAGGGGTGGAAACCGTGGTAAACTCGTCTCTGTGTTTGAGGGGGGGAGTAAGTAGTATATATAGGGCATTATCCATTATTAGGCAACAGTTGTAATGGTAGTAAGAATGACAATCATCTTTGCAGTGGACCTGGGAGTGGCAAGCATAAGGGACGAAGGCGGGGGTAACATGTCGGATGCGATCATACCAGCACTAAAGCACCGGATCCCATCAAAACTTCGTAGTTAAGCGTGCTTGGGCGAGAGTAGTACTAGGATGGGTGACCTCCTGGGAAGTCCTCGTGTTGCATTCCCTTTTTAATTATTTTTTGCGGCTCGTGACAAACATATCGCATGTGCGCGATATATATTAACCCCGTTATATTATTTTTGACATTTGCGATATGTTTTAGCTCGCTGCTCATTTTTCACGCGTCTAGAGGCGGTTTTGTGGCGTGAGGAGCGCGTTCTGAAAGGGGTAAAAAAATACTTGTTGCTGCGGTATAGAGGGAGGGGTGGAAACCGTGGTAAACTCGTCTCCGTGTTTGAGGGGGGGGGAGTAAGTAGTATATATAGGGCATTATCCATTATTAGGCAACGGTTGTAATGGTAGTAAGAATGACAATCATCTTTGCAGTGGACGTGGGAGTGGCAAGCATAAGGGACGAAGGCGGGGGTAACATGTCGGATGCGATCATACCAGCACTAAATGACCGGATCCCATCAGAACACCGAAGTTAAGCGTGCTTGGGCGAGAGTTGTACTAGGATGGGTGACCTCCTGGGAAGTCCTCGTGTTGCATTCCCTTTTTAATTATTTTTTGCGCCTCGTGCCAAACATATCGCATGTGCGCGATATATATTAACCCCGTTATATTATTTTTGACATTTGCGATATGTTTTAGCTCGCTGCTCATTGGTCACGCGTCTAGAGGCGGATTTGTGGCGCGTGGAGCGCGTTCTGAAAGGGGTAAAAAAATACGTGTTGCTGCGGTATAGAGGGAGGGGTGGAAACCGTGGTAAACTCGTCTCCGTGTTTGAGGGGGGGGAGTAAGTAGAATATATAGGGCATTATCCATTATTAGGCAACGGTTGTAATGGTAGTAAGAATGACAATCATCTTTGCAGTGGACCTGGGAGTGGCAAGCATAAGGGACGAAGGCGGGGGTAACATGTCGGATGCGATCATACCTGCACTAAAGCACCGGATCCCATCAGAACTCCGTAGTTAAGCGTGCTTGGGCGAGAGTAGTACTAGGATGGGTGACCTCCTGGGAAGTCCTCTTGTTGCATTCCCTTTTCAATTATTTTTTGCGGCTCGTGACAAACATATCGCATGTGCGCGATATATATTAACCCCGTTATATTATTTTTGACATTTGCGATATGTTTTAGCTCGCTGCTCATTGGTCACGCGTCTAGAGGCGGCTTTGTGGCGCGAGGAGCGCGTTCTGAAAGGGGTAAAAAAATACGTGTTGCTGCGGTATAGAGGGAGGGGTGGAAACCGTGGTAAACTCGTCTCTGTGTTTGAGGGGGGGAGTAAGTAGTATATATAGGGCATTATCCATTATTAGGCAACAGTTGTAATGGTAGTAAGAATGACAATCATCTTTGCAGTGGACCTGGGAGTGGCAAGCATAAGGGACGAAGGCGGGGGTAACATGTCGGATGCGATCATACCAGCACTAAAGCACCGGATCCCATCAAAACTCCGTAGTTAAGCGTGCTTGGGCGAGAGTAGTACTAGGATGGGTGACCTCCTGGGAAGTCCTCGTGTTGCATTCCCTTTTTAATTATTTTTTGCGGCTCGTGACAAACATATCGCATGTGCGCGATATATATTAACCCCGTTATATTATTTTTGACATTTGCGATATGTTTTAGCTCGCTGCTCATTGGTCACGCGTCTAGAGGCGGTTTTGTGGCGTGAGGAGCGCGTTCTGAAAGGGGTAAAAAAATACTTGTTGCTGCGGTATAGAGGGAGGGGTGGAAACCGTGGTAAACTCGTCTCCGTGTTTGAGGGGGGGGGGAGTAAGTAGTATATATAGGGCATTATCCATTATTAGGCAACGGTTGTAATGGTAGTAAGAATGACAATCATCTTTGCAGTGGACGTGGGAGTGGCAAGCATAAGGGACGAAGGCGGGGGTAACATGTCGGATGCGATCATACCAGCACTAAATGACCGGATCCCATCAGAACTCCGAAGTTAAGCGTGCTTGGGCGAGAGTAGTACTAGGATGGGTGACCTCCTGGGAAGTCCTCGTGTTGCATTCCCTTTTTAATTATTTTTTGCGCCTCGTGACAAACATATCGCATGTGCGCGATATATATTAACCCCGTTATATTATTTTTGACATTTGCGATATGTTTTAGCTCGCTGCTCATTGGTCACGCGTCTAGAGGCGGCTTTGTGGCGCGAGGAGCACGTTCTGAAAGGGGTAAAAAAATACGTGTTGCTGCGGTATAGAGGGAGGGGTGGAAACCGTGGTAAACTCGTCTCCGTGTTTGAGGGGGGGTGGATTAAGTAGTATATATAGGGCATTATCCATTATTAGGCAACGGTTGTCATGGTAGTAAGAATGACAATCATCTTTGCAGTGGACCTGGGAGTGGCAAGCATAAGGGACGAAGGCGGGGGTAACATGTTGGATGCGATCATAGAAGCACTAAAGCACCGGATCCCAACAGAACTCCGAAGTTAAGCGTGCTTGGGTGAGAGTAGTACTAGGATGGGTGACCTCGTGGGAAGTCCTCGTGTTGCATTCCCTTTTTAATTATTTTTTGCGCCTCGTGACAAACATATCGCATGTGTGCGATATATATTAAACCCGTTATATTATTTTTGACATTTGCGATATGTTTTAGCTCGCTGCTCATTGGTCACGCGTCTAGAGGCGGCTTTGTGGAGCGAGGAGCGCGTTCTGAAAGGGGTAAAAAAATACGTGTTGCTGCGGTATAGAGGGAGGGGTGGAAACCGTGGTAAACTCGTCTCCGTGTTTGAGGGGGGGAGTAAGTAGTATATATAGGGCATTATTCATTATTAGGCAACGGTTGTAATGGTAGTAAGAATGACAATCATCTTTGCAGTGGACCTGGGAGTGGCAAGCATAAGGGACGAAGGCGGGGGTAACATATCGGATGCGATCATACCATCCCTAAAGCACCGGATCCCATAAGAACTCCGAAGTTAAGCGTGCTTGGGCGAGAGTAGCACTAGGATGGGTGACCTCCTGGGAATTCCTCGTGTTGCATTCCCTTTTTAATTATTTTTTGCGCCTCGTGACAAACATATCGCATGTGCGCGATATATATTAACCCCGTTATATTATTTTTGACATTTGCGATATGTTTTAGCTCGCTGCTCATTGGTCACGCGTCTAGAGGCGGCTTTGTGGCGCGAGGAGCGCGTTCTGAAAGGGGTAAAAAAATACGTGTTGCTGCGGTGTCGAGGGAGGGGTGGAAACCGTGGTAAACTCGTCTCCGTGTTTGAGGGGGGGAGTAAATAGTATATATAGGGCATTATCCATTATTAGGCAACGGTTGTAATGGTAGTAAGAATGACAATCATCTTTGCAGTGGACCTGGGAGTGGCAAGTATAAGGGACGAAGGCGAGGGTAACATGTCGGATGCGATCATACCAGCACTAAAGCACCGGATCCCATCAGAACTCCGAAGTTAAGCGTGCTTGGGCGAGAGTAGTATTAGGATGGGTGACCTCATGGGAAGTCCTCGTGTTGCATTCCGTTTTTAATTATTTTTTCTGCCTCGTGATAAACATATCGCATGTGCGCGATATATATTAATCCCGTTATATTATTTTTGACATTTGCGATATGTTTTAGCTCGCTACTCATTGGTCACGCATCTAGAGGCGGTTTTGTGGCGTGAGGAGCGCGTTCTGAAAGGGGTAAAAAAATACTTGTTGCTGTGGTATAGAGGGAGGGGTGGAAACCGTGGTAAACTCGTCTCCGTGTTTGAGGGGGTGGGAGTAAGTAGTATATATAGGGCATTATCCATTATTAGGCAACGGTTGTAATGGTAGTAAGAATGACAATCATCTTTGTAGTGGACCTGGGAGTGGCAAGCATAAGGGACGAAGGCGGGGGTAACATATCGGATGCGATCGTACCATCCCTAAAGCACCGGATCCCATAAGAACCCCGAAGTTAAGCGTGCTTGGGCGAGAGTAGTACTAGGATGGGTGACCTTCTGGGAAGTCCTCGTGTTGCATTCCCTTTTTAATTATTTTTTGTGCCTCGTGACAAACATATCGCATGTGCGCGATATATATTAACCCCGTTATATTATTTTTGACATTTGCGATATGTTTTAGCTCGCTGCTCATTGATCACGCGTCTAGAGGCGGCTTTGTGGCGCGAGGAGCGCGTTCTGAAA
>NW_025228115.1:151326-154021 GCF_018294505.1 Triticum aestivum
CTGGGAAGTCCTCGTGTTGCATTCCCTTTTTTATTATTTTTTGGGCCTCGTGACAAACATATCGCATGTGCGCGATATATATTAACCCCGTTATATTATTTTTGACATTTGCGATATGTTTTAGCTCGCTGCTCATTGGTCACGCGTCTAGAGGCGGCTTTGTGGCGCGAGGAGCGCGTTCTGAAAGGGGTAAAAAAATACGTGTTGCTGCGGTATAGAGGGAGGGGTGGAAACCGTGGTAAACTCGTCTCCGTGTTTGAGGGGGGGAGTAAGTAGTATATATAGGGCATTATTCATTATTAGGCAACGGTTGTAATGGTAGTAAGAATGACAATCATCTTTGTAGTGGACCTGGGAGTGGCAAGCATAAGGGACGAAGGCGGGGGTAACATGTCGGATGCGATCATACCAGCACTGAAGCACCGGATCCCATCAAAACTCCGAAGTTAAGCGTGCCTGGGCGAGAGTAGTACTAGGATGGGTGACCTCCTCGGAAGTCCTCGTGTTGCATTCCCTTTTTAATTATTTTTTGCGCCTCTTGACAAACATATCGCATGTGCGCGATATATATTAACCCCGTTTTATTATTTTTGACATTTGCGATATGTTTTAGCTCGCTGCTCATTGGTCACGCGTCTAGAGGCGGCTTTGTGGCGCAAGGAGCGCGTTCTGAAAGGGGTAAAAAAATACGTGTTGCTGCGGTATAGAGGGAGGGGTGGAAACCGTGGTAAACTCGTCTCCGTGTTTGAGGGGGGGGGGAGTAAGTAGTATATATAGGGCATTATCCATTATTAGGCAACGGTTGTAATGGTAGTAAGAATGACAATCATCTTTGCAGTGGACCTGGGAGTGGAAAGCATAAGGGATGAAGGCGGGGGTAACATGTGGGATGCGATCATAGCAGCACTAAAGCACCGGATCCCATCAGAACTCCGAAGTTAAGCGTGCTTGGGCGAGAGTAGTACTAGGATGGGTGACCTCTTGGGAAGTCCTCGTGTTGCATTCCCTTTTTAATTATTTTTTGTCCTCGTGACAAACATATCGCATGTGCGCGATATATATTAACCTCGTTATATTATTTTTGACATTTGCGATATGTTTTAGCTTGCTGCTCATTGGTCACGCGTCTAGAGGCGGCTTTATGGCGCGAGGAGCGCGTTCTGAAAGGGGTAAAAAATACGTGTTGCTGCGGTATAGAGGGACGGGTGGAAACCGTGGTAAACTCGTCTCCGTGTTTGAGGGGGGGGGGAGTAAGTAGTATATATAGGGCATTATCCATTATTAGGCAACGGTTGTAATGGTAGTAAGAATGACAATCATCTTTGCAGTGGACCTGGGAGTGGCAAGCATAAGGGACGAAGGCGGGGGTAACATGTGGGATGCGATCATACCAGCACTAAAGCACCGGATCCCATCAGAACTCTGAAGTTAAGCGTGCTTGGGCGAGAGTAGTACTAGGATGGGTGACCTCCTGTGAAGTCCTCGTGTTGCATTCCCTTTTTAATTATTTTTTGCGCCTCGTGACAAACATATCGCATGTGCGCGATATATATTAACCCCGTTATATTATTTTTGACATTTGCGATATGTTTTAGCTCGCTGCTCATTGGTCACGCGTCTAGAGGCGGCTTTGTGGCGCGAGGAGCGCGTTCTGAAAGGGGTAAAAAATACGTGTTGCTGCGGTATAGAGGGAGGGGTGGAAACCGTGGTAAACTCGTCTCCGTGTTTGAGGGGGGGAGTAAGTAGTATATATAAGGCATTATCCATTATTAGGCAACGGTTGTAATGGTAGTAAGGATGACAATCATCTTTGCAGTGGACCTGGGAGTGGCAAGCATAAGGGACGAAGGCGGGGGTAACATGTTGGATGCGATCATACCAGCACTAAAGCACCGGATCCCATCAAAACTCCGAAGTTAAGCGTGCTTGGGCGAGAGTAGTACTAGGATGGGTGACCTCCTGGGAAGTCCTCGTGTTGCATTCCCTTTTTAATTATTTTTTGCGCCTCGTGACAAACATATCGCATGTGCGCGATATATATTAACCCCGTTATATTATTTTTGACATTTGCGATTTGTTTTAGCTCGCTGCGCATTGGTCACGCGTCTAGAGGCAGCTTTGTGGCGCGACGAGCGCGTTCTGAAAGGGGTAAAAAATACTTGTTGCTGCGGTATAGAGGGAGGGGTGGAAACCGTGGTAAACTCGTCTCCGTGTTTGAGGGGGTGGGAGTAAGTAGTATATATAGGGCATTATCCATTATTAGGCAACGGTTGTAATGGTAGTAAGAATGACAATCATCTTTGTAGTGGACCTGGGAGTGGCAAGCATAATGGACGAAGGCGGGGGTAACATATCGGATGCGATCGTACCATCCCTAAAGCACCGGATCCCATAAGAACCCCGAAGTTAAGCGTGCTTGGGCGAGAGGAGTACTAGGATGGGTGACCTTCTGGGAAGTCCTCGTGTTGCATTCCCTTTTTAATTATTTTTTGTGCCTCGTGACAAACATATCGCATGTGCGCGATATATATTAACCCCGTTATATTATTTTTGACATTTGCGATATGTTTTAGCTCGCTGCTCATTGATCACGCGTCTAGAGGCGGCTTTGTGGCGCGAGGAGCGCGTTCTGAAAGGGGTAAAAAAATACGTGTTGCTGCGGTATAGAGGGAGGGGTGGAAACCGTGGTAAACTC
>NW_025228115.1:154141-162695 GCF_018294505.1 Triticum aestivum
CGTTATATTCTTTTTGACATTTGCGATATGTTTTAGCTCGCTGCTCATTGGTCACGCGTCTAGAGGCGGCTTTGTAGCGCGAGGAGCGCGTTCTGAAAGGGGTAAAAAAATACGTGTTGCTGCGGTATAGAGGGGGGTGGAAACCGTGGTAAACTCGTCTCCGTGTTTGAGGGGGGGGGAGTAAGTAGTATATATAGGGCATTATCCATTATTAGGCAACGGTTGTAATGGTAGTAAGAATGACAATCATCTTTGTAGTGGACCTGGGAGTGGCAAGCATAAGGGACGAAGGCGGGGGTAACATGTTGGATGCGATCATACCAGCACTAAAGCACCGGATCCCATCAGAACTCCGAAGTTAAGCGTGCTTGGGCGAGAGTAGTACTAGGATGGGTGACCTCCTGGGAAGTCCTCGTGTTGCATTCCCTTTTTAATTATTTTTTGCGCCTCATGACAAACATATCAAATGTGCGCGATATATATTAACCCCGTTATATTATTTTTGACATTTGCGATATGTTTTAGCTCGCTGCTCATTGGTCACGCGTCTAGAGGCGGCTTTCTGGCGCGAGGAGCGCGTTCTGAAAGGGGTAAAAAAATACGTGTTGCTGCGGTATTGAGGGAGGGGTGGAAACCGTGGTAACCTCGTCTCCGTGTTTGAGGGGGGGGAGTAAGTAGTATATATAGGGCATTATCCATTATTAGGCAACGGTTGTAATGGTAGTAAGAATGACAATCATCTTTGCAGTGGACCTGGGAGTGGCAAGCATAAGGGACGAAGGCGGGGGTAACATGTTGGATGCGATCATACCAGCACTAAAGCATCGGATCCCATCAGAACTTCGAAGTTAAGCGTGCTTGGGCGAGAGTAGTACTTGGATGGGTGACCTCCTGGGAAGTCCTCGTGTTGCATTCCCTTTTTAATTATTTTTTGCGCCTCATGACAAACATATCACATGTGCGCGATATATATTAACCCCGTTATATTATTTTTGACATTTGCGATATGTTTTAGCTCGCTGCTCATTGGTCACGCGTCTAGAGGCGGCTTTGTGGCGAGAGGAGCGCGTTCTGAAAGGGGTAAAAAAATACGTGTTGCTGCGGTATAGAGGGAGGGGTGGAAACCGTGGTAAACCCGTCTCCGTGTTTGAGGGGGTCGTAAGTAGTATATATAGGGCATTATCCATTATTAGGCAACGGTTGTAATGGTAGTAAGAATGACAATCATCTTTGTAGTGGACCTGGGAGTGGCAAGCATAAGGGACGAAGGCGGGGGTAACATGTTGGATGCGATCATACGAGCACTAAAGCACCGGATCCCATCAGAACTTCAAAGTTAAGCGTGCTTGGGCAAGAGTAGTACTAGGATGGGTGACCTCCTGGGTAGTCCTCGTGTTGCATTCCCTTTTTAATTATTTTTTGTGCCTCATGACAAACATATCACATGTGCGCGATATATATTAACCCCGTTATATTATTTTTGACATTTGCGATATGTTTTAGCTCGCTGCTCATTGGTCACGCGTCTAGAGGCGGCTTTGTGGCGCGAGGAGCCCGTTCTGAAAGGGGTAAAAAAATACGTGTTGCTGCGGTATAGAGGGAGGGGTGGAAACCGTGGTAAACTCGTCTCCGTGTTTGAGGGGGGGAGTAAGTAGTATATATAGGGCATTATCCATTATTAGGCAACGGTTGTAATGGTAGTAAGAATGACAATCATCTTTGCAGTGGACCTGGGAGTGGCAAGCATAAGGGACGAAGGCGGGGGTAACATGTTGGATGCGATCATACCAGCACTAAAGCACCGGATCCCATCAGAACTCCGAAGTTAAGCGTGCTTGGGCGAGAGTAGTACTAGGATGGGTGACCTCCTGGGAAGTCCTCGTGTTGCATTCCCTTTTTAATTATTTTTTGCGCCTCATGACAAACATATCACATGTGCGCGATATATATTAACCCCGTTATATTATTTTTGACATTTGCGATATGTTTTAGCTCGCTGCTCATTGGTCACGCGTCTAGAGGCGGCTTTGTGGCGCGAGGAGCGCGTTCTGAAAGGGGTAAAAAAATACGTGTTACTGCGGTATAGAGGGAGGGGTGGAAACCGTGGTAAACTCGTCTCCGTTATTAGGGCATTATCCATTATTAGGCAACGGTTGTAATGGTAGTAAGAATGACAATCATCTTTGCAGTGGACCTGGGAGTGGCAAGCATAAGGGACGAAGGCGGGGGTAACATGTTGGATGTGATCATACCAGCACTAAAGCACCGGATCCCATCAGAACTCCAAAGTTAAGCGTGCTTGGGCGAGGGTAGTACTAGGATGGGTGACCTCCTGGGAAGTCCTCGTGTTGCATTCCCTTTTTAATTATTTTTTGCGCCGCATGAGAAACAAATCACATGTGCGCGATATATATTAACCCCGTTATATTATTTTTGACTTTTGCGATATGTTTTAGCTCATTGGTCACGCGTCTAGAGGCGTCTTTGTGGCGCGAGGAGCGCGTTCTGAAAGGGGTAAAAAAATACGTGTTGCTGCGGTATAGAGGGAGGGGTGGAAACCGTGGTAAACTCGTCTCCGTGTTTGAGGGGGGGAGTAAGTAGTATATATAGGGCATTATCCATTATTAGGCAACGGTTGTAATGGTAGTAAGAATGACAATCATCTTTGAAGTGGACCTGGGAGTGGCAAGCATAAGGGACGAAGGCGGGGGTAACATGTTTGATGTGATCATACCAGCACTAAAGCACCGGATCCCATCAGAACTCCGAAGTTAAGCGTGCTTGGGCGAGGGTAGTACTAGGATGGGTGACCTCCTGGGAAGTCCTCGTGTTGCATTCCCTTTTTAATTATTTTTTGCGCCTCATGACAAACATATCACATGTGCGCGATATATATTAACCCTGTTATATTATTTTTGACATTTGCGATATGTTTTAGCTCGCTGCTCATTGGTCACGCGTCTAGAGGCGGCTTTGTGGCGCGAGGAGCGCGTTCTGAAAGGGGTAAAAAAATACGTGTTGCTGCGGTATAGAGGGAGGGGTGGAAACCGTGGTAAACTCGTCTCCGTGTTTGAGGGGGGGAGTAAGTAGTATATATAGGGCATTATCCATTATTAGGCAACGGTTGTAATGGTAGTAAGAATGACAATCATCTTTGTAGTGGACCTGGGAGTGGCAAGCATAAGGGACGAAGGCGGGGGTAACATGTTGGATGCGATCATACCAGCACTAAAGCACCGGATCCCATCAGAACTCCGAAGTTAAGCGTGCTTGGGCGAGAGTAGTACTAGGATCGGTGACCTCCTGGGAAGTCCTCGTGTTGCATTCCCTTTTTAATTATTTTTTGCGCCGCTTGACAAACATATCACATGTGCGCGATATATATTAACCCCGTTATATTATTTTTGACTTTTGCGATATGTTTTAGCTCGCTGCTCATTGGTCACGCGTCTAGAGGCGGCTTTCTGGCGCGAGGAGCGCGTTCTGAAAGGGGTAAAAAATACGTGTTGCTGTGGTATAGAGGGAGGGGTGGAAACCGTGGTAAACTCGTCTCCGTGTTTGAGGGGGGGGAGTAAGTAGTATATATAGGGCATTATCCATTATTAGGCAACGGTTGTAATGGTAGTAAGAATGACAATCATCTTTGCAGTGGACCTGGGAGTGGCAAGCATAAGGGACGAAGGCGGGGGTAACATGTTGGATGCGATCATACCAGCACTAAAGCATCGGATCCCATCAGAACTTCGAAGTTAAGCGTGCTTGGGCGAGAGTAGTACTTGCATGGGTGACCTCCTGGGAAGTCCTCGTGTTGCATTCCCTTTTTAATTATTTTTTGCGCCTCATGACAAACATATCACATGTGCGCGATATATATTAACCCCGTTATATTATTTTTGACATTTGCGATATGTTTTAGCTCGCTGCTCATTGGTCACGCGTCTAGAGGCGGCTCTGTGGCGCGAGGAGCGCGTTCTGAAAGGGGTAAAAAATACGTGTTGCTGCGGTATAGAGGGAGGGGTGGAAACCGTGGTAAACTCGTCTCCGTGTTTGAGGGGGGAGTAACTAGTATATATAGGGCATTATCCATTATTAGGCAACGGTTGTAATGGTAGTAAGAATGACAATCATCTTTGTAGTGGACCTGGGAGTGGCAAGCATAAGGGACGAAGGCGGGGGTAACATGTTGGATGCGATCATACCAGCACTAAAGCACCGGATCCCATCAGAACTCCGAAGTTAAGCGTGCTTGGGCGAGAGTAGTACTAGGATCGGTGACCTCCTGGGAAGTCCTCGTGTTGCATTCCCTTTTTAATTATTTTTTGCGCCGCTTGACAAACATATCACATGTGCGCGATATATATTAACCCCGTTATATTATTTTTGAATTTTGCGATATGTTTTAGCTCGCTGCTCATTGCTCACGCGTCTAGAGGCGGCTTTCTGGCGCGAGGAGCGCGTTCTGAAACGGGTAAAAAAATACGTGTTGCTGTGGTATAGAGGGAGGGGTGGAAACCGTGGTAAACTCGTCTCCGTGTTTGAGGGGGGGGAGTAAGTAGTATATATAGGGCATTATCCATTATTAGGCAACGGTTGTAATGGTAGTAAGAATGACAATCATCTTTGCAGTGGACCTGGGAGTGGCAAGCATAAGGGACGAAGGCGGGGGTAACATGTTGGATGCGATCATACCAGCACTAAAGCATCGGATCCCATCAGAACTTCGAAGTTAAGCGTGCTTGGGCGAGAGTAGTACTTGCATGGGTGACCTCCTGGGAAGTCCTCGTGTTGCATTCCCTTTTTAATTATTTTTTGCGCCTCATGACAAACATATCACATGTGCGCGATATATATTAACCCCGTTATATTATTTTTGACATTTGCGATATGTTTTAGCTCGCTGCTCATTGGTCACGCGTCTAGAGGCGGCTCTGTGGCGCGAGGAGCGCGTTCTGAAAGGGGTAAAAAAATATGTGTTGCTGCGGTATAGAGGGAGGGGTGGAAACCGTGGTAAACTCGTCTCCGTGTTTGAGGGGGGGAGTAAGTAGTATATATAGGGCATTATCCATTATTAGGCAACGGTTGTAATGGTAGTAAGAATGACAATCATCTTTGAAGTGGACCTGGGAGTGGCAAGCATAAAGGACGAAGGCGGGGGTAACATGTTGGATGTGATCATACCAGCACTAAAGCACCGGATCCCATCAGAACTCCGAAGTTAAGCGTGCTTGGGCGAGGGTAGTACTAGGATGGGTGACCTCCTGGGAAGTCCTCGTGTTGCATTCCCTTTTTAATTATTTTTTGCGCCTCATGATAAACATATCACATGTGCGCGATATATATTAACCCTGTTATATTATTTTTGACATTTGCGATATGTTTTAGCTCGCTGCTCATTGGTCACGCGTCTAGAGGCGGCTTTGTGGCGCGAGGAGCGCGTTCTGAAAGGGGTAAAAAAATACGTGTTGCTGCGGTATAGAGGGAGGGGTGGAAACCGTGGTAAACTCGTCTCCGTGTTTGAGGGGGGGGGGAGTAAGTAGTATATATAGGGCATTATCCATTATTAGGCAACGGTTGTAATGGTAGTAAGAATGACAATCATCTTTGTAGTGGACCTGGGAGTGGCAAGCATAAGGGACGAAGGCGGGGGTAACATGTTGGATGCGATCATACCAGCACTAAAGCACCGGATCCCATCAGAACTCCGAAGTTAAGCGTGCTTGGGCGAGAGTAGTACTAGGATCGGTGACCTCCTGGGAAGTCCTCGTGTTGCATTCCCTTTTTAATTATTTTTTGCGCCGCTTGACAAACATATCACATGTGCGCGATATATATTAACCCCGTTATATTATTTTTGACTTTTGCGATATGTTTTAGCTCGCTGCTCATTGGTCACGCGTCTAGAGGCGGCTTTCTGGCGCGAGGAGCGCGTTCTGAAAGGGGTAAAAAAATACGTGTTGCTGTGGTATAGAGGGAGGGGTGGAAACCGTGGTAAACTCGTCTCCGTGTTTGAGGGGGGGGGGGAGTAAGTAGTATATATAGGGCATTATCCATTATTAGGCAACGGTTGTAATGGTAGTAAGAATGACAATCATCTTTGCAGTGGACCTGGGAGTGGCAAGCATAAGGGACGAAGGCGGGGGTAACATGTTGGATGCGATCATACCAGCACTAAAGCATCGGATCCCATCAGAACTTCGAAGTTAAGCGTGCTTGGGCGAGAGTAGTACTTGCATGGGTGACCTCCTGGGAAGTCCTCGTGTTGCATTCCCTTTTTAATTATTTTTTGCGCCTCATGACAAACATATCACATGTGCGCGATATATATTAACCCCGTTATATTATTTTTGACATTTGCGATATGTTTTAGCTCGCTGCTCATTGGTCACGCGTCTAGAGGCGGCTCTGTGGCGCGAGGAGCGCGTTCTGAAAGGGGTAAAAAATACGTGTTGCTGCGGTATAGAGGGAGGGGTGGAAACCGTGGTAAACTCGTCTCCGTGTTTGAGGGGGGAGTAACTAGTATATATAGGGCATTATCCATTATTAGGCAACGGTTGTAATGGTAGTAAGAATGACAATCATCTTTGTAGTGGACCTGGGAGTGGCAAGCATAAGGGACGAAGGCGGGGGTAACATGTTGGATGCGATCATACCAGCACTAAAGCACCGGATCCCATCAGAACTCCGAAGTTAAGCGTGCTTGGGCGAGAGTAGTACTAGGATGGGTGACCTCCTGGGAAGTCCTCGTGTTGCATTCCCTTTTTAATTATTTTTTGCGCCTCATGACAAACATATCACATGTGCGCGATATATATTAACCCCGTTATATTATTTTTGACATTTGCGATATGTTTTAGCTCGCTGCTCATTGGTCACGCGTCTAGAGGCGGCTTTGTGGCGCGAGGAGCGCGTTCTGAAAGGGGTAAAAAATACGTGTTGCTGCGGTATAGAGGGAGGGGTGGAAACCGTGGTAAACTCGTCTCCGTGTTTGAGGGGGGGAGTAAGTAGTATATATAGGGCATTATCCATTATTAGGCAACGGTTGTAATGGTAGTAAGAATGACAATCATCTTTGCAGTGGACCTGGGAGTGGCAAGCATAAGGGACGAAGGCGGGGGTAACATGTTGGATGCGATCATACCAGCACTAAAGCACCGGATCCCATCAGAACTCCGAAGTTAAGCGTGCTTGGGCGAGGGTAGTACTAGGATGGGTGACCTCCTGGGAAGTCCTCGTGTTGCATTCCCTTTTTAATTATTTTTTGCGCCTCATGACAAACATATCACATGTGCGCGATATATATTAACCCCGTTATATTATTTTTGACATTTGCGATATGTTTTAGCTCGCTGCTCATTGGTCACGCGTCTAGAGGCGGCTTTGTGGCGCGAGGAGCGCGTTCTGAAAGGGGTAAAAAAATACGTGTTGCTGCGGTATAGAGGGAGGGGTGGAAACCGTGGTAAACTCGTCTCCGTGTTTGAGGGGGGAGTAAGTAGTATATATAGGGCATTATCCATTATTAGGCAACGGTAGTAATGGTAGTAAGAATGACAATCATCTTTGCAGTGGACCTGGGAGTGGCAAGCATAAGGGACGAAGGCGGGGGTAACATGTCGGATGCGATCATACCAGCAGTAAAGCACCGGATCCCATCAGAACTCTGAAGTTAAGCGTGCTTGGGCGATAGTAGTACTAGGATGGGTGACCTCCTGGGAAGTCCTCGTGTTCCATTCCCTTTTTAATTATTTTTTGCGCCTCGTGACAAACATATTGCATGTGCGCGATATATATTAACCCCGTTATATTATTTTTGACATTTGCGATATGTTTTAGCTCGCTGCCCATTGGTCACGCGTCCAGAGGCGGCTTTGTGGCGCGAGGAGCGCGTTCTGAAAGGGGTAAAAAGTACGTGTTGCTGCGGTATAGAGGGAGGGGTGGAAACCGTGGTGAACTCGTCTCCGTGTTTGAGGGGGGGGAGTAAGTAGTATATATAGAGCATTATCCATTATTAGGCAACGGTTGTAATGGTAGTAAGAATGACAATCATCTTTGAAGTGGACCTGGGAGTGGCAAGCATAAGGGACGAAGGCGGGGGTAACATGTCGGATGCGATCATACCAGCACTAAAGCACCGTATCCCATCAGAACTCTAAAGTTAAGCGTGCTTGGGCGAGAGTACTACTATGATGGGTGACCTCCTGGGAAGTCCTCGTGTTCCATTCCCTTTTTAATTATTTTTTGCGCCTTGTGACAAACATATTGCATGTGCGCGATATATATTAACCCCGTTATATTATTTTTGACATTTGCGATATGTTTTAGCTCGCTGCCCATTGGTCACGCGTCCAGAGGCGGCTTTGTGGCGCGAGGAGCGCGTTGTGAAAGGGGTAAAAAAATACGTGTTGCTGCGGTATAGAGGGAGGGGTGGAAACCGTGGTAAACTCGTCTCCGTGTTTGAGGGGGGGGGAGTAAGTAGTATATATAGGGCATTATCCATTATTAGGCAACGGTTGTAATGGTAGTAAGAATGACAATCATCTTTGCAGTGGACCTGGGA
>NW_025228115.1:162705-164932 GCF_018294505.1 Triticum aestivum
CAAACATATCGCATGTGCGCGATATATATTAACCCCGTTATATTATTTTTGACATTTGCGATATGTTTTAGCTCGCTGCTCATTGGTCACGCGTCTAGAGGCGGATTTGTGGCGCGAGGAGCGCGTTCTGAAAGGGGTAAAAAAATACGTGTTGCTGCGGTATAGAGGGAGGGGTGGAAACCGTGGTAAACTCGTCTCCGTGTTTGAGGGGGGGGAGTAAGTAGTATATATAGGGCATTATCCATTATTAGGCAACGGTTGTAATGGTAGTAAGAATGACAATCATCTTTGCAGTGGACCTGGGAGTGGCAAGCATAAGGGACGAAGGCGGGGGTAACATGTCGGATGCGATCATACCAGCACTGAAGCACCGGATCCCATCAGAACTTTGTAGTTAAGCGTGCTTGGGCGAGAGTAGTACTAGGATGGGTGACCTCCTGGGAAGTCCTCGTGTTGCATTCCCTTTTTAATTATTTTTTGCGGCTCGTGACAAACATATCGCATGTACGCGATATATATTAACCCCGTTATATTATTTTTGACATTTGCGATATGTTTTAGCTCGCTGCTCATTGGTCACGCGTCTAGAGGCGGCTTTGTGGCGCGAGGAGCGCGTTCTGAAAGGGGTAAAAAAATACGTGTTGCTGCGGTATAGAGGGAGGGGTGGAAACCGTGGTAAACTCGTCTCTGTGTTTGAGGGGGGGAGTAAGTAGTATATATAGGGCATTATCCATTATTAAGCAACGGTTGTAATGGTAGTAAGAATGACAATCATCTTTGCAGTGGACCTGGGAGTGGCAAGCATAAGGGACGAAGGCGGGGGTAACATGTCGGATGCGATCATACCAGCACTAAAGCACCGGATCCCATCAGAACTCCGAAGTTAAGCGTGCTTGGGCGAGAGTAGTACTAGGATGGGTGACCTCCTGGAAAATCCTCGTGTTGCATTCCCTTTCTAATTATTTTTTGCGCCTCGTGCCAAACATATCACATGTGCGCGATATATATTAACCCCGTTATATTATTTTTGACATTTGCGATATGTTTTAGCTCGCTGCTCATTGGTCACGCGTCTAGAGGCGGATTTGTGGCGCGAGGAGCGCGTTCTGAAAGGGGTAAAAAAATACGTGTTGCTGCGGTATAGAGGGAGGGGTGGAAACCGTGGTAAACTCGTCTCCGTGTTTGAGGGGGGGGGAGTAAGTAGAATATATAGGGCATTATCCATTATTAGGCAACGGTTGTAATGGTAGTAAGAATGACAATCATCTTTGCAGTGGACCTGGGAGTGGCAAGCATAAGCGACGAAGGCGGGGGTAACATGTCGGATGCGATCATACCAGCACTAAAGCACCGGATCTCATCAGAACTTCCGTAGTTAAGCGTGCTTGGGCGAGAGTAGTACTAGGATGGGTGACCTCCTGGGAAGTCCTCGTGTTGCATTCCCTTTTTAATTATTTTTCGCGGCTCGTGACAAACATATCGCATGTGCGCGATATATATTAACCCCGTTATATTATTTTTGACATTTGCGATATGTTTTAGCTCGCTGCTCATTGGTCACGCGTCTAGAGGCGGCTTTGTGGCGCGAGGAGCGCGTTCTGAAAGGGGTAAAAAAATACGTGTTGCTGCGGTATAGAGGGAGGGGTGGAAACCGTGGTAAACTCGTCTCTGTGTTTGAGGGGGGGAGTAAGTAGTATATATAGGGCATTATCCATTATTAGGCAACGGTTGTAATGGTAGTAAGAATGACAATCATCTTTGAAGTGGACCTGGGAGTGGCAAGCATAAGGGACGAAGGCGGGGGTAACATGTCGGATGCGATCATACCAGCACTAAAGCACCGGATCCCATCAAAACTCCGTAGTTAAGCGTGCTTGGGCGAGAGTAGTACTAGGATGGGTGACCTCCTAGAAAATCCTCGTGGTGCATTCCCTTTTTAATTATTTTTTGCGCCTCGTGACAAACATATCGCATGTGCGCGATATATATTAACCCCGTTATATTATTTTTGACATTTGCGATATGTTTTAGCTCGCTGCTCATTGGTCACGCGTCTAGAGGCGGTTTTGTGGCGTGAGGAGCGCGTTCTGAAAGGGGTAAAAAAATACTTGTTGCTGCGGTATAGAGGGAGGGGTGGAAACCGTGGTAAACTCGTCTCCGTGTTTGAGGGGGGGGGGAGTAAGTAGTATATATAGGGCATTATCCATTATTAGGCAACGGTTGTAAT
>NW_025228115.1:165944-169788 GCF_018294505.1 Triticum aestivum
GTAAGTAGAATATATAGGGCATTATCCATTATTAGGCAACGGTTGTAATGGTAGTAAGAATGACAATCATCTTTGCAGTGGACCTGGGAGTGGCAAGCATAAGGGACGAAGGCGGGGGTAACATGTCGCATGCGATCATACCAGCACTAAAGCACCGGATCCCATCAGAACTCCGTAGTTAAGCGTGCTTGGGCGAGAGTAGTACTAGGATGGGTGACCTCCTGGGAAGTCCTCGTGTTGCATTCCCTTTTTAATTATTTTTTGCGGCTCGTGACAAACATATCGCATGTGCGCGATATATATTAACCCCGTTATATTATTTTTGACATTTGCGATATGTTTTAACTCGCTGCTCATTGGTCACGCGTCTAGAGGCGGCTTTGTGGCGCGAGGAGCGCGTTCTGAAAGGGGTAAAAAAATACGTGTTGCTGCGGTATAGAGGGAGGGGTGGAAACCGTGGTAAACCCGTCTCTGTGTTTGAGGGGGGGAGTAAGTAGTATATATAGGGCATTATCCATTATTAGGCAACGGTTGTAATGGTAGTAAGAATGACAATCATCTTTGCAGTGGACCTGGGAGTGGCAAGCATAAGGGACGAAGGCGGGGGTAACATGTCGGATGCGATCATACCAGCACTAAAGCACCGGATCCCATCAAAACTCCGTAGTTAAGCGTGCTTGGGCGAGAGTAGTACTAGGATGGGTGACCTCCTGGGAAGTCCTCGTGTTGCATTCCCTTTTTAATTATTTTTTGCGGCTCGTGACAAACATATCGCATGTGCGCGATATATATTAACCCCGTTATATTATTTTTGACATTTGCGATATGTTTTAGCTCGCTGCTCATTGGTCACGCGTCTAGAGGCGGTTTTGTGGCGTGAGGAGCGCGTTCTGAAAGGGGTAAAAAAATACTTGTTGCTGCGGTATAGAGGGAGGGGTGGAAACCGTGGTAAACTCGTCTCCGTGTTTGAGGGGGGGGGGAGTAAGTAGTATATATAGGGCATTATCCATTATTAGGCAACGGTTGTAATAGTAGTAAGAATGACAATCATCTTTGCAGTGGACGTGGGAGTGGCAAGCATACGGGACGAAGGCGGGGGTAACATGTCGGATGCGATCATACCAGCACTAAATGACCGGATCCCATCAGAACTCCGAAGTTAAGCGTGCTTGGGCGAGAGTAGTACTAGGATGGGTGACCTCCTGGGAAGTCCTCGTGTTGCATTCCCTTTTTAATTATTTTTTGCGCCTCGTGACAAACATATCGCATGTGCGCGATATATATTAACCCCGTTATATTATTTTTGACATTTGCGATATGTTTTAGCTCGCTGCTCATTGGTCACGCGTCTAGAGGCGGCTTTGTGGCGCGAGGAGCACGTTCTGAAAGGGGTAAAAAAATACGTGTTGCTGCGGTATAGAGGGAGGGGTGGAAACCGTGGTAAACTCGTCTCCGTGTTTGAAGGGGGGGGTGGATTAAGTAGTATATATAGGGCATTATCCATTATTAGGCAACGGTTGTAATGGTAGTAAGAATGACAATCATCTTTGCAGTGGACCTGGGAGTGGCAAGCATAAGGGACGAAGGCGGGGGTAACATGTGGGATGCGATCATAGCAGCACTAAAGCACCGGATCCCAACAGAACTCCGAAGTTAAGCGTGCTTGGGTGAGAGTAATACTAGGATGGGTGACCTCGTGGGAAGTCCTCGTGTTGCATTCCCTTTCTAATTATTTTTTGCGCCTCGTGACAAACATATCGCATGTGCGCGATATATATTAAACCCGTTATATTGTTTTTGACATTTGCGATATGTTTTAGCTCGCTGCTCATTGGTCACGCGTCTAGAGGCGGCTTTGTGGCGCGAGGAGCGCGTTCTGAAAGGGGTAAAAAAATACGTGTTGCTGCGGTATAGAGGGAGGGGTGGAAACCGTGGTAAACTCGTCTCCGTGTTTGAGGGGGGGAGTAAGTAGTATATATAGGGCATTATTCATTATTAGGCAACGGTTGTAATGGTAGTAAGAATGACAATCATCTTTGTAGTGGACCTGGGAGTGGCAAGCATAAGGGACGAAGGCGGGGGTAACATGTCGGATGCGATCATACCAGCACTAAAGCACCGGATCCCATCAAAACTCCGAAGTTAAGCCTGCTTGGGCGAGAGTAGTACTAGGATGGGTGACCTCCTGGGAAGTCCTCGTGTTGCATTCCATTTTTAATTATTTTTTGTGCCTCGTGACAAACATATCGCATGTGCGCGATATATATTAATCCCGTTATATTATTTTTAACATTTGCGATATGTTTTAGCTCGCTACTCATTGGTCACGCGTCTAGAGGCGGTTTTGTGGCGTGAGGAGCGCGTTCTGAAAGGGGTAAAAAAATACTTGTTGCTGCGGTATAGAGGGAGGGGTGGAAACCGTGGTAAACTCGTCTCCGTGTTTGAGGGGGGGGGGGAGTAACTAGTATATATAGGGCATTATCCATTATTAGGCAACGGTTGTAATGGTAGTAAGAATGACAATCATCTTTGCAGTGGACCTGGGAGTGGCAAGCATAAGGGACGAAGGCGGGGGTAACATATCGGATGCGATCATACCATCCCTAAAGCACCGGATTCCATAAGAACTCCGAAGTTAAGCGTGCTTGGGCGAGAGTAGTACTAGGATGGGTGACCTCCTGGGAAGTCCTCGTGTTGCATTCCCTTTTTAATTATTTTTTGCGCCTCGTGACAAACATATCGCATGTGCGCGATATATATTAACCCCGTTATATTATTTTTGACATTTGCGATATGTTTTAGCTCGCTGCTCATTGGTCACGCGTCTAGAGGCGGCTTTGTGGCGCGAGGAGCGCGTTCTGAAAGGGGTAAAAAAATACGTGTTGCTGCGGTGTCGAGGGAGGGGTGGAAACCGTGGTAAACTCGTCTCCGTGTTTGAGGGGGGGAGTAAATAGTATATATAGGGCATTATCCATTATTAGGCAACGGTTGTAATGGTAGTAAGAATGACAATCATCTTTGCAGTGGACCTGGGAGTGGCAAGTATAAGGGACGAAGGCGGGGGTCACATGTCGGATGCGATCATACCAGCACTAAAGCACCGGATCCCATCAGAACTCCGAAGTTAAGCGTGCTTGGGCGAGAGTAGTATTAGGATGGGTGACCTCTTGGGAAGTCCTCGTGTTGTATTCCGTTTTTAATTATTTTTTGTGCCTCGTGACAAACATATCGCATGTGCGCGATATATATTAATCCCGTTATATTATTTTTGACATTTGCGATATGTTTTAGCTCGCTACTCATTGGTCACGCATCTAGAGGCGGTTTTGTGGCGTGAGGAGCGCGTTCTGAAAGGGGTAAAAAAATACTTGTTGCTGCGGTATAGAGGGAGGGGTGGAAACCGTGGTAAACTCGTCTCCGTGTTTGAGGGGGTGGGAGTAAGTAGTATATATAGGGCATTATCCATTATTAG
The DNA here is from genome assembly GCF_018294505.1 of Triticum aestivum. Classification (NCBI taxonomy): domain Eukaryota; kingdom Viridiplantae; phylum Streptophyta; class Magnoliopsida; order Poales; family Poaceae; genus Triticum; species Triticum aestivum. The sequence goes on from NW_025228115.1 coordinate 169,417, forward strand.
GCAACGGTTGTAATGGTAGTAAGAATGACAATCATCTTTGTAGTGGACCTGGGAGTGGCAAGCATAAGGGACGAAGGCGGGGGTAACATATCGGATGCGATCGTACCATCCCTAAAGCACCGGATCCCATAAGAACCCCGAAGTTAAGCGTGCTTGGGCGAGAGTAGTACTAGGATGGGTGACCTTCTGGGAAGTCCTCGTGTTGCATTCCCTTTTTAATTATTTTTTGTGCCTCGTGACAAACATATCGCATGTGCGCGATATATATTAACCCCGTTATATTATTTTTGACATTTGCGATATGTTTTAGCTCGCTGCTCATTGATCACGCGTCTAGAGGCGGCTTTGTGGCGCGAGGAGCGCGTTCTGAAA
>NW_025228115.1:169874-170436 GCF_018294505.1 Triticum aestivum
AGTATATATAGGGCATTATCCATTATTAGGCAACGGTTGCAATGGTAGTAAGAATGACAATCATCTTTGCAGTGGACCTGGGAGTGCCAAGCATAAGGGAAGAAGGCGGGGGTAACATGTCGGATGCGATCATACCAGCACTAAAGCACCGGATCCCATCAGAACTCCAAAGTTAAGCGTGCTTGGGCGAGAGTAGTACTAGGATGGGTGACCTACTGGGAAGTCCTCGTGTTGCATTCCCTTTTTAAATATTTTTTGCGGCTCGTGACAAACATATCGCATGTGCGCGATATATATTATCCCCGTTATATTATTTTTGACATTTGCGATATGTTTTAGCTCGCTGCTCATTGGTCACGCGTCTAGAGGCGGCTTTGTTGCGCGAGGAGCGCGTTCTGAAAGGGGTAAAAAAAATACGTGTTGCTGCGGTATAGAGGGAGGGGTGGAAACCGTGGTAAACTCGTCTCCGTGTTTGAGGGGGGGGAGTAAGTAGTATATATAGGGCATTATCCATTATTAGGCAACGGTTGTAATGGTAGTAAGAATGACAATCATCTTTGCA
>NW_025228115.1:170446-173099 GCF_018294505.1 Triticum aestivum
GGGGGGGGGAGTAAATAGTATATATAGGGCATTATCCATTATTAGGCAACGGTTGCAATGGTAGTAAGAATGACAATCATCTTTGCAGTGGACCTGGGAGTGCCAAGCATAAGGGAAGAAGGCGGGGGTAACATGTCGGATGCGATCATACCAGCACTAAAGCACTGGATCCCATCAGAACTCCGAAGTTAAGCGTGCTTGGGCGAGAGTACTAGTAGGATGGGTGACCTACTGGGAAGTCCTCGTGTTGCATTCCCTTTTTAAATATTTTTTGCGGCTCGTGACAAACATATCGCATGTGCGCGATATATATTATCCCCGTTATATTATTTTTGACATTTGCGATATGTTTTAGCTCGCTGCTCATTGGTCACGCGTCTAGAGGCGGCTTTGTTGCGCGAGGAGCGCGTTCTGAAAGGGGTAAAAAAATACGTGTTGCTGCGGTATAGAGGGAGGGGTGGAAACCGTGGTAAACTCGTCTCCGTGTTTGAGGGGGGGGGGAGTAAGTAGTATATATAGGGCATTATCCATTATTAGGCAACGGTTGTAATGGTAGTAAGAATGACAATCATCTTTGCAGTGGACCTGGGAGTGGCAAGCATAAGGGACGAAGGCGGGGGTAACATGTCGGATGCGATCATACCAGCACTAAAGCACCGGATCCCATCAGAACTCCGAAGTTAAGCGTGCTTGGGCGAGAGTAGTACTAGGATGGGTGACCTCCTGGGAAGTCCTCGTGTTGCATTCCCTTTTTTATTATTTTTTGGGCCTCGTGACAAACATATCGCATGTGCGCGATATATATTAACCCCGTTATATTATTTTTGACATTTGCGATATGTTTTAGCTCGCTGCTCATTGGTCACGCGTCTAGAGGCGGCTTTGTGGCGCGAGGAGCGCGTTCTGAAAGGGGTAAAAAAATACGTGTTGCTGCTATAGAGGGAGGGGTGGAAACCGTGGTAAACTCGTCTCCGTGTTTGAGGGGGGGAGTAAGTAGTATATATAGGGCATTATTCATTATTAGGCAACGGTTGTAATGGTAGTAAGAATGACAATCATCTTTGCAGTGGACCTGGGAGTGGCAAGCATAAGGGACGAAGGCGGGGGTAACATGTCGGATGCGATCATACCAGCACTAAAGCACCGGATCCCATCAAAACTCCGAAGTTAAGCGTGCCTGGGCGAGAGTAGTACTAGGATGGGTGACCTCCTCGGAAGTCCTCGTGTTGCATTCCCTTTTTAATTATTTTTTGCGCCTCGTGACAAACATATCGCATGTGCGCGATATATATTAACCCCGTTATATTATTTTTGACATTTGCGATATGTTTTAGCTCGCTGCTCATTGGTCACGCGTCTAGAGGCGGCTTTGTGGCGCAAGGAGCGCGTTCTGAAAGGGGTAAAAAAATACGTGTTGCTGCGGTATAGAGGGAGGGGTGGAAACCGTGGTAAACTCGTCTCCGTGTTTGAGGGGGGGAGTAAGTAGTATATATAAGGCATTATCCATTATTAGGCAACGGTTGTAATGGTAGTAAGGATGACAATCATCTTTGCAGTGGACCTGGGAGTGGCAAGCATAAGGGACGAAGGCGGGGGTAACATGTTGGATGCGATCATACCAGCACTAAAGCACCGGATCCCATCAAAACTCCGAAGTTAAGCGTGCTTGGGCGAGAGTAGTACTAGGATGGGTGACCTCCTGGGAAGTCCTCGTGTTGCATTCCCTTTTTAATTATTTTTTGCGCCTCGTGACAAACATATCGCATGTGCGCGATATATATTAACCCCGTTATATTATTTTTGACATTTGCGATTTGTTTTAGCTCGCTGCGCATTGGTCACGCGTCTAGAGGCAGCTTTGTGGCGCGACGAGCGCGTTCTGAAAGGGGTAAAAAATACGTGTTGCTGCGGTATAGAGGGAGGGGTGGAAACCGTGGTAAACTCGTCTCCGTGTTTGAGGGGGGGGGGGAGTAAGTAGTATATATAGGGCATTATCCATTATTAGGCAACGGTTGTAATGGTAGTAAGAATGAAAATCATCTTTGCAGTGGACCTGGGAGTGGCAAGCATAAGGGACGAAGGCGGGGGTAACATGTCGGATGCGATCATACCATCCCTAAAGCACCGGATCCCATCAGAACTTCGAAGTTAAGCGTGCTTGGGCGAGAGTAGTACTTGGATGGGTGACCTCCTGGGAAGTCCTCGTGTCGCATTCCCTTTTTAATTATTTTTTGCGCCTCGTGACAAACATATCGGATGTGCGCGATATATATTAACCCCGTTATATTAGTTTTGACATTTGCGATACGTTTTAGCTCGCTGCTCATTGGTCAAGCGTCTAGAGGCGGCTTTGTGGCGCGAGGAGCGCGTTCTGAAAGGGGTAAAAAAATCGTGTTGCTGTGGTATAGAGGGAGGGGTGGAAACCGTGGTAAACTCGTCTCCGTGTTTGAGGGGGGGGGAGTAAGTAGTATATATAGGGCATTATCCATTATTAGGCAACAGTTGTAATGGTAGTAAGAATGATAATCATCTTTGCAGTGGACCTGGGAGTGGCAAGCATAAGGGACGAAGGCGGGGGTAACATGTCGGATGCGATCATACCAGCACTAAAGCACCGGATCCCATCAGAACTCCGAAGTTAAGAGTGCTTGGG
>NW_025228115.1:173491-184885 GCF_018294505.1 Triticum aestivum
TATATTAACCCCGTTATATTATTTTTGACATTTGCGATATGTTTTAGCTCGCTGCTCATTGGTCACGCGTCTAGAGGCGGCTTTGCGGCGCGAGCAGCACGTTTTGAAAGGGGTAAAAAAATACGTGTTGCTGCGGTATAGAGGGAGGGGTGGAAACCGTGGTAAACTCGTCTGCGTGTTTGAGGGGGGGGGGGAGTAAGTAGTATATATAGGGCATTATCCATTATTAGGCGACGGTTGTAATGGTAGTAAGAATGACAATCATCTTTGCAGCGGACCTGGGAGTGGCAAGCATAAGGGACGAAGGCGGGGGTAACATGTCGGATGCGATCATACCAGCACTAAAGCATTGGATCCCATCAGAACACCGAAGTTAAGCGTGCTTGGGCAAGAGTAGTACTAGGATGGGTGACCTCTTGGGAAGTCCTCGTGTTGCATTCCCTTTTTAATTATCTTTTGCGCCTCGTGACAAACATATCGCATGTGCGCGATATATATTAACCTCGTTATATTATTTTTGACATTTGCGATATGTTTTAGCTCGCTGCTCATTGGTCACGCGTCTAGAGGCGCCTTTTGTGGCGCGAGGAGCGCGTTCTGAAAGGTGTAAAAAAATACGTGTTGCTGCGGTATAGAGGGAGGGGTGGAAACCGTGGTAAACTCGTCTCCGTGTTTGAGGGGGGGGGAGTAAGTAGTATATATAGGGCATTATCCATTATTAGGCAACGGTTGTAATGGTAGTAAGAATGACAATCATCTTTGCAGTGGACCTGGGAGTGGAAAGCATAAGGGATGAAGGCGGGGGTAACATGTGGGATGCGATCATAGCAGCACTAAAGCACCGGACCCCATCAGAACTCCGAAGTTAAGCGTGCTTGGGCGAGAGTAGTACTAGGATGGGTGACCTCTTGGGAAGTCCTCGTGTTGCATTCCCTTTTTAATTATTTTTTGTCCTCGTGACAAACATATCGCATGTGCGCGATATATATTAACCTCGTTATATTATTTTTGACATTTGCGATATGTTTTAGCTCACTGCTCATTGGTCACGCGTCTAGAGGCGGCTTTGTGGCGCGAGGAGCGCGTTCTGAAAGGGGTAAAAAAATACGTGTTGCTGCAGTATAGAGGGAAGGGTGGAAACCGTGGTAAACTCGTCTCCGTGTTTGAGGGGGGGAGTAAGTAGTATATATAGGGCATTATCCATTATTAGGCAACGGTTGTAATGGTAGTAAGAATGACAATCATCTTTGCAGTGGACCTGGGAGTGGCAAGCATAAGGGACGAAGGCGGGGGTAACATGTCGGATGCGATCATACCATCACTAAATGACCGGATCCCATCAGAACTCCGAAGTTAAGCGTGCTTGGGCGAGAGTAGTACTAGGATGGGTGACCTCCTGGAAAATCCTCGTGTTGCATTCCCTTTTTAATTATTTTTTGCGCCTCGTGACAAACATATCGCATGTGCGCGATATATATTAACCCCGTTATATTATTTTTGACATTTGCGATATGTTTTAGCTCGCTGCTCATTGGTCACGCGTCTAGAGGCGGCTTTGTGGCGCGAGGAGCGCGTTCTGAAAGGGGTAAAAAAATACGTGTTGCTGCGGTATAGAGGGAGGGGTGGAAACCGTGGTAAACTCGTCTCCGTGTTTGAGGGGGGGAGTAAGTAGTATATATAGGGCATTATCCATTATTAGGCAACGGTTGTAATGGTAGTAAGAATGACAATCATCTTTGCAGTGGACCTGGGAGTGGCAAGCATAAGGGACGAAGGTGGGGGTAACATGTTGGATGCGATCATACCAGCACTAAAGCACCGGATCCCATCAGAACTCCGAAGTTAAGCGTGCTTGGGCGAGAGTAGTACTAGGATGGGTGACCTCCTGGGAAGTCCTCGTGTTGCATTCCCTTTTTAATTATCTCGTGACAAACATATCGCATGTGCGCGATATATATTAACCCCGTTATATTATTTTTGACATTTGCGATATGTTTTAGCTCGCTGCTCATTGGCACGCGTCTAGAGGCGGCTTTGTGGCGCGAGGAGCGCGTTCTGAAAGGGGCAAAAAATACGTGTTGCTGCGGTATAGAGGGTGGGGTGGAAACCGTGGTAAACTCGTCTCCGTGTTTGAGGGGGGGAGTAAGTAGTATATATAGGGCATTATCCATTATTAGGCAACGGTTGTAATGGTAGTAAGAATGGCAATCATCTTTGCAGTGGACCTGGGAGTGGCAAGCATAAGGGACGAAGGCGGGGGTAACATATCGGATGCGATCATACCAGCACTAAATCACCGGATCCCATCAGAACTTCGAAGTTAAGCGTGCTTGGGCGAGAGTAGTACCAGGATGGGTGACCTCCTGGGAAGTCCTCGTGTTGCATTCCCTTTTTTTATTATTTTTTGCGCCTCGTGACAAACATATCGCATGTGCGCGATATATATTAACCTCGTTATATTATTTTTGACATTTGCGATATGTTTTAGCTCGCTGCTCATTGGTCACGCGTCTAGAGGCGGCTTTGTGGCTCGAGGAGCGCGTTCTGAAAGGGGTAAAAAAATACGTGTTGCTGCGGTATAGAGGGAGGGGTGGAAACCGTGGTAAACTCGCCTGCGTGTTTGAGGCGGGGGGGGGGAGTAAGTAGTATATATAGGGCATTATCCATTATTAGGCAACGGTTGTAATGGTAGTAAGAATGACAATCATCTTTGCAGTGGACCTGGGAGTGGCAAGCATAAGGGACGAAGGCGGGGGTAACATGTCGGATGCGATCATACCAGCACTAAAGCACCGGATCCCATCAGAACTCCGAAGTTAAGCATGCTTGGGCGAGAGTAGTACTAGGATGGGTGACCTTCTGGAAAATCCTCGTGTTGCATTCCCTTTCTAATTATTTTTTGCGCCTCGTGACAAACATATCGCATGTGCGCGATATATATTAACCCCGTTATATTATTTTTGACATTTGCGATATGTTTTAGCTCGCTGCTCATTGGTCACGCGTCTAGAGGCGGATTTGTGGCGCGAGGAGCGCGTTCTGAAAGGGGTAAAAAAATACGTGTTGCTGCGGTATAGAGGGAGGGGTGGAAACCGTGGTAAACTCGTCTCCGTGTTTGAGGGGGGGGGAGTAAGTAGTATATATAGGGCATTATCCATTATTAGGCAACGGTTGTAATGGTAGTAAGAATGACAATCATCTTTGCAGTGGACCTGGGAGTGGCAAGCATAAGGGACGAAGGCGGGGGTAACATGTCGGATGCGATCATACCAGCACTAAAGCACCGGATCCCATCAGAACTCCGTAGTTAAGCGTGCTTGGGCGAGAGTAGTACTAGGATTGGTGACCTCCTGGGAAGTCCTCGTGTTGCATTCCCTTTTTAATTATTTTTTGCGGCTCATGACAAACATATCGCATGTGCGCGATATATATTAACCCCGTTATATTATTTTTGACATTTGCGATATGTTTTAGCTCGCTGCTCATTGGTCACGCGTCTAGAGGCGGCTTTGTGGCGCGAGGAGCGCGTTCTGAAAGGGGTAAAAAATACGTGTTGCTGCGGTATAGAGGGAGGGGTGGAAACCGTGGTAAACTCGTCTCTGTGTTTGAGGGGGGGAGTAAGTAGTATATATAGGGCATTATCCATTATTAGGCAACGGTTGTAATGGTAGTAAGAATGACAATCATCTTTGCAGTGGACCTGGGAGTGGCAAGCATAAGGGACGAAGGCGGGGGTAACATGTCGGATGCGATCATACCAGCACTAAAGCACCGGATCCCATCAGAACTCCGAAGTTAAGCGTGCTTGGGCGAGAGTAGTACTAGGATGGGTGACCTCCTGGAAAATCCTCGTGTTGCATTCCCTTTCTAATTATTTTTTGCGCCTCGTGCCAAACATATCGCATGTGCGCGATATATATTAACCCCGTTATATTATTTTTGACATTTGCGATATGTTTTAGCTCGCTGCTCATTGGTCACGCGTCTAGAGGCGGATTTGTGGCGCGAGGAGCGCGTTCTGAAAGGGGTAAAAAAATACGTGTTGCTGCGGTATAGAGGGAGGGGTGGAAACCGTGGTAAACTCGTCTCCGTGTTTGAGGGGGGGGGGAGTAAGTAGAATATATAGGGCATTATCCATTATTAGGCAACGGTTGTAATGGTAGTAAGAATGACAATCATCTTTGCAGTGGACCTGGGAGTGGCAAGCATAAGGGACGAAGGCGGGGGTAACATGTCGGATGCGATCATACCAGCACTAAAGCACCGGATCCCATCAGAACTCCGTAGTTAAGCGTGCTTGGGCGAGAGTAGTACTAGGATGGGTGACCTCCTGGGAAGTCCTCGTGTTGCATTCCCTTTTTAATTATTTTTTGCGGCTCGTGACAAACATATCGCATGTGCGCGATATATATTAACCCCGTTATATTATTTTTGACATTTGCGATATGTTTTAGCTCGCTGCTCATTGGTCACGCGTCTAGAGGCGGCTTTGTGGCGCGAGGAGCGCGTTCTGAAAGGGGTAAAAAAATACGTGTTGCTGCGGTATAGAGGGAGGGGTGGAAACCGTGGTAAACTCGTCTCCGTGTTTGAGGGGGGGGGAGTAAGTAGTATATATAGGGCATTATCCATTATTAGGCAACGGTTGTAATGGTAGTAAGAATGAGAATCATCTTTGAAGTGGACTCGGGAGTGGCAAGCATAAGGGACGAAGGCGGGGGTAACATGTTGGATGCGATCATAGCAGGACTAAAGCATCGGATCCCATCAGAACTCCAAAGTTAAGCGTGCTTGGGCGAGAGTAGTACTAGGGTGGGTGACCTCCTGGGAAGTCCTCGTGTTGCATTTCCTTTTTAATTATTTTTTGCGCCTCATGACAAACATATCACATGTGCGCGATATATATTAACCCCGTTATATTATTTTTGACATTTGCGATATGTTTTAGCTGGCTGCTCATTGGTCACGCGTCTAGAGGCGGCTTTGTGGCGCGAGGAGCGCGTTATGAAAGGGGTAAAAAAATACGTGTTGCTGCGGTATAGAGGGAGGGGTGGAAACCGTGGTGAACTCGTCTCCGTGTTTGAGGGGGGGGAGTAAGTAGTATATATAGAGCATTATCCATTATTAGGCAACGGTTGTAATGGTAGTAAGAATGACAATCATCTTTGTAGTGGACCTGGGAGTGGCAAGCATAAGGGACGAAGGCGGGGGTAACAAGTCGGATGCGATCATACCAGCACTAAAGCACCGGATCCCATCAGAACTCTGAAGTTAAGCGTACTTGGGCGAGAGTAGTACTAGGATGGGTGACCTCCTGGGAAGTCCTCGTGTTCCATTCCCTTTTTAATTATTTTTCGCGCCTCGTGACAAACATATTGCATGTGCGCGATATATATTAACCCCGTTATATTATTTTTGACATTTGCGATATGTTTTAGCTCGCTGCCCATTGGTCACGCGTCCAGAGACGGCTTTGTGGCGCGAGGAGCACGTTATGAAAGGGGTAAAATAATACGTGTTGCTGCGGTATAGAGGGAGGGGTGGAAACCGTGGTAAACTCGTCTCCGTGTTTGAGGGGGGGAGTAAGTAGTATATATAGGGCATTATCCATTATTAGGCAACGGTTGTAATGGTAGTAAGAATGACAATCATCTTTGCAGTGGACCTGGGAGTGGCAAGCATAAGGGACGAAGGCGGGGGTAACATGTCGGATGCTATCATACCAGCACTAAAGCATCGGATCCTATCAGAACTCCGAAGTTAAGCGTGCTTGGGCGAGAGTAGTACTAGGATGGGTGACCTACTGGGAAGTCCTCATTTTGCATTCCTTTTTTAATTATTTTTTGCGCCTCGTGACAAACATATCGCATGTGCGCGATATATATTAACCCCGTTATATTAGTTTTGACATTTGCGATATGTTTTAGCTCGCTGCTCATTGGTCACGTGTCTAGAGGCGGCTTTGTGGCGCGAGGAGCGCGTTCTGAAAGGGGTAAAAAAATACGTGTTGCTGCGGTATAGAGGGAGGGGTGGAAACCGTGGTAAACTCGTCTCCGTGTTTGAGGGGGGGGAGTAAGTAGTATATATAGGGCATTATCCATTATTAGGCAACGGTTGTAATGGTAGTAAGAAAGGCAATCATCTTTGCAGTGGACCTGGGAGTGGCAAGCATAAGGGACGAAGGCGGGGCTAACATGTCGGATGCGATCGTACCAACACTAAAGCACCGGATCCAATCAGAACTCCGAAGTTAAGCGTGCTTGGGCGAGAGTAGTACTAGGATGGGTGACCTCCTGGGAAGTCCTCGTGTTGCATTCCCTTTTTAATTATTTTTTGCGCCTCGTGACAAACATATAGCATGTGCGCGATATATATTAACCCCGTTATATTATTTTTGACATTTGCGATATGTTTTAGCTCGCTCCTCATTGGTCACGCGTCTAGAGGCGGCTTTGTGGCACGAGGAGCGCGTTCTGAAAGAGGTAAAAAAATACGTGTTGCTGCGGTATAGAGGGAGGGGTGGAAACCGTGGTAAACTCGTCTCCGTGTTTGAGCGGGGGGGGGGGGAGTAAGTAGTATATATAGGGCATTATCCATTATTAGGCAACGGTTGTAATGGTAGTAAGAATGACAATAATCTTTGCAGTGGACTTGGGAGTGGCAAGCATAAGGGACGAAGGCGGGGGTAACATGTCGGATGCGATCATACCAGCACTAAAGCACCGGATCCCATCAGAACTCCGAAGTTAAGCGTGCTTGGGCGAGAGTAGTACTAGGATGGGTGACCTCCTGGGAAGTCCTCTTGTTGCATTCCCTTTTTAATTATTTTTTGCGCCTCGTGACAAACATATCGCATGTGCGCGATATATATTAACCCCGTTATATTATTTTTGACATTTGCGATATGTTTTAGCTCGCTGCTCATTGGTCACGCGTCTAGATGCGGCTTTCTGGTGCGAGGAGCGCGTTCTGAAAGGGGTAAAAAATACGTGTTGCTGCGGTATAGAGGGAGGGGTGGAAACCGTGGTAAACTCGTCTCCGTGTTTGAGGGGGGGGGAGTAAGTAGTATATATAGGGCATTATCCATTATTAGGCAACGGTTGTAATGGTAGTAAGAATGACAATCATCTTTGCAGTGGACCTGGGAGTGGCAAGCATAAGGGACGAAGGCGGGGGTAACATGTTGGATGCGATCATACCAGCACTAAAGCACCGGATCCCATCAGAACTCCGAAGTTAAGCGTGCTTGGGCGAGAGTAGTACTAGGATGGGTGACCTCCTAGGAAGTCCTCGTGTTGCATTCCCTTTATAATTATTTTTTGCGCCTCATGACGAACATATCACATGTGCGCGATATATATTAACCCCGTTATATTATTTTTGACATTTGCGATATGTTTTAGCTCGCTGCTCATTGGTCACGCGTCTAGAGGCGGCTTTGTGGCGCGAGGAGCGCGTTCTGAAAGGGGAAAAAATATGTGTTGCTGCGGTATAGAGGGAGGGGTGGAAACTGTGGTAAACTCGTCTCCGTGTTTGACGGGGGGGAGTAAGTAGTATATATAGGGCATTATCCATTATTAGGCAACGGTTGTAATGGTAGTAAGAATGATAATCATCTTTGCAGTGGACCTGGGAGTGGCAAGCATAAGGGACGAAGGCGGGGGAAACATGTTGGATGCGATGATACCAGCACTAAAGCACCGGATCCCATCAAAACTCCGAAGTTAAGCGTGCTTGGGCGAGAGTAGTACAAGGATGGGTGACCTCCTGGGAAGTCCTCGTGTTGCATTCCCTTTTTAATTATTTTTTGCGCCTCATGACAAACATATCACATGTGCGCGATATATATTAACCCCGTTATATTATTTTTGACATTTGCGATATGTTTTAGCTCGCTGCTCATTGGTCGTCTAGAGGCGGCTTTGTGGCGCGAGGAGCGCGTTCTGAAAGGGGAAAAATACGTGTTGCTGCGGTATAGAGGGAGGGTTGGAAACTGTGGTAAACTCGTCTCCGTGTTTGACGGGGGGGAGTAAGTAGTATATATAGGGCATTATCCATTATTAGGCAACAGTTGTAATGGTAGTAAGAATGACAATCATCTTTACAGTGGACCTGGGAGTGGCAAGCATAAGGGACGAAGGCGGGGGTAACATGTTGGATCCGATCATACCAGCACTAAAGCACCGGATCCCATCAGAACTCCGAAGTTAAGCGTGGTTGGGCGAGAGTAGTACTAGGATGGGTGACCTCTTGGGAAGTCCTTGTGTTGCATTCCCTTTTTAAATATTTTTTGCGCCTCGTGACAAACATATCGCATGTGCGCGATATATATTAACCCCGTTATATTATTTTTGACATTTGCGATATGTTTTAGCTCGCTGCTCATTGGTCACGCGTCTAGATGCGGCTTTCTGGTGCGAGGAGCGCGTTCTGAAAGGGGTAAAAAAATACGTGTTGCTGCGGTATAGAGGGAGGGGTGGAAACCGTGGTAAACTCGTCTCCGTGTTTGAGGGGGGGAGTAAGTAGTATATATAGGGCATTATCCATTATTAGGCAACGGTTGTAATGGTAGTAAGAATGACAATAATCTTTGCAGTGGACTTCGGAGTGGCAAGCATAAGGGACGAAGGCGGGGGTAACATGTCGGATGCGATCATACCAGCACTAAAGCACCGAATCCCATCAGAACTCCGAAGTTAAGCGTGCTTGGGCGAGAGTAGTACTAGGATGGGTGACCTCCTGGGAAGTCCTCTTGATGCATTCCCTTTTTAATTATTTTTTGCGCCTCGTGACAAACATATCGCATGTGCGCAATATATATTAACCCCGTTATATTATTTTTGACATTTGCGATATGTTTTAGCTCGCTGCTCATTGGTCACGCGTCTAGATGCGGCTTTCTGGTGCGAGGAGCGCGTTCTGAAAGGGGTAAAAAAAATACGTGTTGCTGCGGTATAGAGGGAGGGGTGGAAACCGTGGTAAACTCGTCTCCGTGTTTGAGGGGGGGAGTAAGTAGTATATATAGGGCATTATCCATTATTAGGCAACGGTTGTAATGGTAGTAAGAATGACAATCATCTTTACAGTGGACCTGGGAGTGGCAAGTATAAGGGACGAAGGCGGGGGTAACATGTTGGATGCGATCATACCAGCATTAAAGCACCGGATCCCATCAGAACTCCGAAGTTAAGCGTGCTTGGGCGAGAGTAGTACTAGGATGGGTGACCTCCTGGGAAGTCCTTGTGTTGCATTCCCTTTTTAATTATTTTTTGCGCCTCGTGACAAACATATCGCATGTGCGCGATATATATTAACCCCGTTATATTATTTTTGACATTTGCGATATGTTTTAGCTCGCTGCTCATTGGTCACGCGTCTAGATGCGGCTTTCTGGTGCGAGGAGCGCGTTCTGAAAGGGGTAAAAAATACGTGTTGCTGCGGTATAGAGGGAGGGGCGGAAACCGTGGTAAACTCGTCTCCGTGTTTGAGGGGGGGGAGTAAGTAGTATATATAGGGCATTATCCATTATTAGGCAACGGTTGTAATGGTAGTAAGAATGACAATAATCTTTGCAGTGGACTTGGGAGTGGCAAGCATAAGGGACGAAGGCGGGGGTAACATGTCGGATGCGATCATACCAGCACTAAAGCACCGGATCCCATCAGAACTCTGAAGTTAAGCGTGCTTGGGCGAGAGTAGTACTAGGATGGGTGACCTCCTGGGAAGTCCTCTTGTTGCATTCCCTTTTTAATTATTTTTTGCGGCTCGTGACAAACATATCGCATGTGCGCGATATATATTAACCCCGTTATATTATTTTTGACATTTGCGATATGTTTTAGCTCGCTGCTCATTGGTCACGCGTCTAGATGCGGCTTTCTGGTGCGAGGAGCGCGTTCTGAAAGGGGTAAAAAATACGTGTTGCTGCGGTATAGAGGGAGGGGTGGAAACCGTGGTAAACTCGTCTCCGTGTTTGAGGGGGGGGAGTAAGTAGTATATATAGGGCATTATCCATTATTAGGCAACGGTTGTAATGGTAGTAAGAATGACAATCATCTTTGCAGTGGACCTGGGAGTGGCAAGCATAAGGGACGAAGGCGGGGGTAACATGTTGGATGCGATCATACCAGCACTAAAGCACCGGGTCCCATAAGAACTCCGAAGTTAAGCGTGCTTGGGCGAGAGTAGTACTAGGATGGGTGACCTCCTGGGAAGTCCTCGTGTTGCATTCCCTTTATAATTATTTTTTGCGCCTCATGACGAACATATCACATGTGCGCGATATATATTAACCCCGTTATATTATTTTTGACATTTGCGATATGTTTTAGCTCGCTGCTCATTGGTCACGCGTCTAGAGGCGGCTTTGTGGCGCGAGGAGCGCGTTCTGAAAGGGGAAAAAATATGTGTTGCTGCGGTATAGAGGGAGGGGTGGAAACTGTGGTAAACTCGTCTCCGTGTTTGACGGGGGGGGAGTAAGTAGTATATATAGGGCATTATCCATTATTAGGCAACGGTTGTAATGGTAGTAAGAATGACAATCATCTTTGCAGTGGACCTGGGAGTGGCAAGCATAAGGGACGAAGGCGGGGGTAACATGTCGGATGCTATCATACCAGCACTAAAGCATCGGATCCTATCAGAACTCCGAAGTTAAGCGTGCTTGGGCGAGAGTAGTACTAGGATGGGTGAACTACTGGGAAGTCCTCATTTTGCATTCCTTTTTTAATTATTTTTTGCGCCTCGTGACAAACATATCGCATGTGCGCGATATATATTAACCCCGTTATATTAGTTTTGACATTTGCGATATGTTTTAGCTCGCTGCTCATTGGTCACGCGTCTAGAGGCGGCTTTGTGGCGCGAGGAGCGCGTTCTGAAAGGGGTAAAAAAATACGTGTTGCTGCGGTATAGAGGGAGGGGTGGAAACCGTGGTAAACTCGTCTCCGTGTTTGAGGGGGGGGAGTAAGTAGTATATATAGGGCATTATCCATTATTAGGCAACGGTTGTAATGGTAGTAAGAATGACAATCATCTTGGCAGTGGACCTGGGAGTGGCAAGCATAAGGGACGAAGGCGGGGGTAACATGTCGGACGCGATCATACCAGCAATAAAGCACCGGATCCCATCAGAACTCCGAAGTTAAGCGTGCTTGGGCGAGAGTAGTACTAGGATGGGTGACCTCCTGGAAAATCCTCGTGTTGCATTCCCTTTTTAATTATTTTTTGCGCCTCGTGACAAACATATAGCATGTGCGCGATATATATTAACCCCGTTATATTATTTTTGACATTTGCGATATGTTTTAGCTCGCTGCTCATTGGTCACGCGTCTAGAGGCGGCTTTGTGGCACGAGGAGCGCGTTCTGAAAGGGGTAAAAAAATACGTGTTGCTGC
>NW_025228115.1:185053-187713 GCF_018294505.1 Triticum aestivum
GGGGGGGGGAGTAAGTAGTATATATAGGGCATTATCCATTATTAGGCAACGGTTGTAATGGTAGTAAGAATGACAATCATCTTTGCAGTGGACCTGGGAGTGGCAAGCATAAGAGACGAAGGCGGGGGTAACATGTCGGATGCGATCATACCAGCACTAAAGCACCGGATCCCATCAGAACTCCGAAGTTAAGCGTGCTTGGGCGAGAGTAGTACTAGGATGGGTGACCTCCTGGAAAATCCTCGTGTTGCATTCCCTTTTTAATTATTTTTTGCGCCTCGTGACAAATCTATCGCATGTGCGCGATATATATTAACCCCGTTATATTATTTTTGACATTTGCGATATGTTTTAGCTCGCTGCTCATTGGTCACGCGTCTAGAGGCGGCTTTGTGGCGCGAGGAGCGCCTTCTGAAAGGGGTAAAAAAATACGTGTTGCTGCGGTATAGAGGGAGGGATGGAAACCGTGGTAAACTCGTCTCCGTGTTTGAGGGGGGGAGTAAGTAGTATATATAGGGCATTATCCATTATTAGGCAACGGTTGTAATGGTAGTAAGAATGACAATCATCTTTGCAGTCGACCTGGGAGTGGCAAGCATAAGGGACGAAGGCGGGGGTAACATGTCGGATGCGATCATACCAACACTAAAGCACCGGATCCCATCAGAACTCCGAAGTTAAGCGTGCTTGGGCGAGGGTAGTACTAGGATGGGTGACCTCCTGGGAAGTCCTCGTGTTGCATTCCCTTTTTAATTATTTTTTGCGCCTCGTGACAAACATATAGCATGTGCGCGATATATATTAACCCCGTTATATTATTTTTGACATTTGCGATATGTTTTAGCTCGCTGCTCATTGGTCACGCGTCTAGAGGCGGCTTTGTGGCACGAGGAGCGCGTTCTGAAAGGCGTAAAAAAATACGTGTTGCTGCGGTATAGAGGGAGGGGTGGAAACCGTGGTAAACTCGTCTCCGTGTTTGAGCGGGGGGGGGGAGTAAGTAGTATATATTGGGCATTATCCATTATTAGGCAACGGTTGTAATGGTAGTAAGAATGACAATCATCTTTGCAGTGGACCTGGGAGTGGCAAGCATAAGAGACGAAGGCGGGGGTAACATGTCGGATGCGATCATACCAGCACTAAAGCACCGGATCCCATCAGAACTCCGAAGTTAAGCGTGCTTGGGCGAGAGTAGTACTAGGATGGGTGACCTCCTGGCAAATCCTCGTGTTGCATTCCCTTTTTAATTATTTTTTGCGCCTCGTGACAAACATATCGCATGTGCGCGATATATATTAACCCCGTTATATTATTTTTGACATTTGCGATATGTTTTAGCTCGCTGCTCATTGGTCACGCGTCTAGAGGCGGCTTTGTGGCGCGAGGAGCGCCTTCTGAAAGGGGTAAAAAAATACGTGTTGCTGCGGTATAGAGGGAGGGATGGAAACCGTCGTAAACTCGTCTCCGTGTTTGAGGGGGGGGGAGTAAGTAGTATATATAGGGCATTATCCATTATTAGGCAATGGTTGTAATGGTAGTAAGAATGACAATCATCTTTGCAGTGGACCTGGGAGTGGCAAGCATAAGGGACGAAGGCGGGGGTAACATGTCGGATGCGATCATACCAGCACTAAAGCACCGGATCCCATCAGAACTCCGAAGTTAAGCGTGCTTGGGCGAGAGTAGTACTAGGATGGGTGACCTCCTGGAAAATCCTCGTGTTGCATTCCCTTTTTAATTATTTTTTGCGCCTCGTGACAAACATATCGCATGTGCGCGATATATATTAACCCCGTTATATTATTTTTGACATTTGCGATATGTTTTAGCTCGCTGCTCATTGGCACGCGTCTAGAGGCAGCTTTGTGGCCTGAGGAGCGTGTTCTGAAAGGGGTAAAAAAATACGTGTTGCTGCGGTATAGAGGGTGGGGTGGAAACCGTGGTAAACTCGTCTCCGTGTTTGAGGGGGGGAGTAAGTAGTATATATAGGGCATTATCCATTATTAGGGAACGGTTGTAATGGTAGTAAGAATGGCAATCATCTTTGCAGTGGACCTGGGAGTGGCAAGCATAAGGGACGAATGCGGGGGTAACATGTCGGATGCGATCATAGCAGCACTAAAGCACCGGATCCCATCAGAACTCCGAAGTTAAGCGTGCTTGGGCGAGAGTAGTACTAGGATGGGTGACCTCCTGGAAAATCCTCGTGTTGCATTCCCTTTTTAATTATTTTTTGCGCCTCGTGACAAACATATCGCATGTGCGCGATATATATTAACCCCGTTATATTATTTTTGACATTTGCGATATGTTTTAGCTCGCTGCTCATTGGTCACGCGTCTAGAGGCGGCTTTGTGGCGCGAGGAGCGCGTTCTGAAAGGGGTAAAAAAATACGTGTTGCTGCGGTATAGAGGGAGGGGTGGAAACCGTGGTAAACTCGTCTCCGTGTTTGAGGGGGGGGAGTAAGTAGTATATATAGGGCATTATCCATTATTAGGCAACGGTTGTAATGGTAGTAAGAATGACAATCATCTTTGCAGTGGACCTGGGAGTGGCAAGCATAAGAGACGAAGGCGGGGGTAACATGTCGGATGCGATCATACCAGCACTAAAGCACCGGATCCCATCAGAACTCCGAAGTTAAGCGTGCTTGGGCGAGA
>NW_025228115.1:188087-188378 GCF_018294505.1 Triticum aestivum
GACTAGTACTAGGATGGGTGACCTCCTGGGAAGTCCTCTTGTTGCATTCCCTTTTTAATTATTTTTTGCGCCTCGTGACAAACATATCGCATGTGCGCGATATATATTAACCCCGTTATATTATTTTTGACATTTGCGATATGTTTTAGCTCGCTGCTCATTGGTCACGCGTCTAGAGGCGGCTTTGTGGCACGAGGAGCGCGTTCTGAAAGGGGTAAAAAAATACGTGTTGCTGCGGTATAGAGGGAGGGGTGGAAACCGTGGTAAACTCGTCTCCGTGTTTGAGCGGGG
>NW_025228115.1:188712-190589 GCF_018294505.1 Triticum aestivum
TGGACCTGGGAGTGGCAAGCATAAGAGACGAAGGCGGGGGTAACATGTCGGATGCGATCAGACCAGCACTAAAGCACCGGATCCCATCAGAACTCCGAAGTTAAGCATGCTTGGGCGTGAGTAGTACTAGGATGGGTGACCTCCTGGGAAGTCCTCTTGTTGCATTCCCTTTTTAATTATTTTTTGCGCCTCGTGACAAACATATCGCATGTGCGCGATATATATTAACCCCGTTATATTATTTTTGACATTTGCGATATGTTTTAGCTCGCTGCTCATTGGTCACGCGTCTAGATGCGGCTTTCAGGTGCGAGGAGCGCGTTCTGAAAGGGGTAAAAAATACGTGTTGCTGCGGTATAGAGGGAGGGGTGGAAACCGTGGTAAACTCGTCTCCGTGTTTGAGGGGGGGGGAGTAAGTAGTATATATAGGGCATTATCCATTATTAGGCAACGGTTGTAATGGTAGTAAGAATGACAATCATCTTTGCAGTGGACCTGGGAGTGGCAAGCATAAGGGACGAAGGCGGGGGTAACATGTTGCATGCGATCATACCAGCACTAAAGCACCGGATCCTATCAGAACTCCGAAGTTAAGCGTGCTTGGGCGAGAGTAGTACTAGGATGGGTGACCTCCTGGAAAATCCTCGTGTTGCATTCCCTTTTTAATTATATTTTGCGCCTCGTGACAAACATATCGCATGTGCGCGATATATATTAACCCCGTTATATTATTTTTGACATTTGCGATATGTTTTAGCTCGCTGCTCATTGGCACGCGTCTAGAGGCAGCTTTGTGGCACGAGGAGCGCGTTCTGAAAGGGGTAAAAAAATACGTGTTGCTGCGGTATAGAGGGTGGGGTGGAAACCGTGGTAAACTCGTCTCCGTGTTTGAGGGGGGGAGTAAGTAGTATATATAGGGCATTATCCATTATTAGGGAACGGTTGTAATGGTAGTAAGAATGGCAATCATCTTTGCAGTGGACCTGGGAGTGGCAAGCATAAGGGACGAAGGCGGGGGTAACATGTCGGATGCGATCATACCAGCACTAAAGCACCGGATCCCATCAGAACTCCGAAGTTAAGCGTGCTTGGGCGAGAGTAGTACTAGGATGGGTGACCTCCTGGAAAATCCTCGTGTTGCATTCCCTTTTTAATTATTTTTTGCGCCTCGTGACAAACATATCGCATGTGCGCGATATATATTAACCCCGTTATATTATTTTTGACATTTGCGATATGTTTTAGCTCGCTGCTCATTGGTCACGCGTCTAGAGGCGGCTTTGTGGCGCGAGGAGCGCGTTCTGAAAGGGGTAAAAAAATACGTGTTGCTGCGGTATAGAGGGAGGGGTGGAAACCGTGGTAAACTCGTCTCCGTGTTTGAGGGGGGGGAGTAAGTAGTATATATAGGGCATTATCCATTATTAGGCAACGGTTGTAATGGTAGTAAGAATGACAATCATCTTTGCAGTGGACCTGGGAGTGGCAAGCATAAGAGACGAAGGCGGGGGTAACATGTCGGATGCGATCATACCAGCACTAAAGCACCGGATCCCATCAGAACTCCGAAGTTAAGCGTGCTTGGGCGAGACTAGTACTAGGATGGGTGACCTCCTGGGAAGTCCTCTTGTTGCATTCCCTTTTTAATTATTTTTTGCGCCTCGTGACAAACATATCGCATGTGCGCGATATATATTAACCCCGTTATATTATTTTTGACATTTGCGATATGTTTTAGCTCGCTGCTCATTGGTCACGCGTCTAGAGGCGGCTTTGTGGCACGAGGAGCGCGTTCTGAAAGGGGTAAAAAAATACGTGTTGCTGCGGTATAGAGGGAGGGGTGGAAACCGTGGTAAACTCGTCTCCGTGTTTGAGCGGGG
>NW_025228115.1:191206-210286 GCF_018294505.1 Triticum aestivum
TGGACCTGGGAGTGGCAAGCATAAGAGACGAAGGCGGGGGTAACATGTCGGATGCGATCAGACCAGCACTAAAGCACCGGATCCCATCAGAACTCCGAAGTTAAGCATGCTTGGGCGTGAGTAGTACTAGGATGGGTGACCTCCTGGGAAGTCCTCTTGTTGCATTCCCTTTTTAATTATTTTTTGCGCCTCGTGACAAACATATCGCATGTGCGCGATATATATTAACCCCGTTATATTATTTTTGACATTTGCGATATGTTTTAGCTCGCTGCTCATTGGTCACGCGTCTAGATGCGGCTTTCAGGTGCGAGGAGCGCGTTCTGAAAGGGGTAAAAAATACGTGTTGCTGCGGTATAGAGGGAGGGGTGGAAACCGTGGTAAACTCGTCTCCGTGTTTGAGGGGGGGGGAGTAAGTAGTATATATAGGGCATTATCCATTATTAGGCAACGGTTGTAATGGTAGTAAGAATGACAATCATCTTTGCAGTGGACCTGGGAGTGGCAAGCATAAGAGACGAAGGCGGGGGTAACATGTCGGATGCGATCAGACCAGCACTAAAGCACCGGATCCCATCAGAACTCCGAAGTTAAGCATGCTTGGGCGTGAGTAGTACTAGGATGGGTGACCTCCTGGGAAGTCCTCTTGTTGCATTCCCTTTTTAATTATTTTTTGCGCCTCGTGACAAACATATCGCATGTGCGCGATATATATTAACCCCGTTATATTATTTTTGACATTTGCGATATGTTTTAGCTCGCTGCTCATTGGTCACGCGTCTAGAGGCAGCTTTGTGGCGCGAGGAGCTCGTTCTGAAAGGGGTAAAAAAATACGTGTTGCTGCGGTATAGAGGGAGGGGTGGAAACCGTGGTAAACTCGTCTCCGTGTTTGAGGGGGGGGAGTAAGTAGTATATATAGGGCATTATCCATTATTAGGCAACGGTTGTAATGGTAGTAAGAATGACAATCATCTTTGCTCTGGACCTGGGAGTGGCAAGCATAAGGGACGAAGGCGGGGGAAACACGTTGGATGCGATGATACCAGCACTAAAGCACCGGATCCCATCAAAACTCCGAAGTTAAGCGTGCTTGGGCGAGAGTAGTACAAGGATGGGTGACCTCCTGGGAAGTCCTCGTGTCGCATTCCCTTTTTAATTATTTTTTGTGCCTCATGACAAACATATCACATGTGCGCGATATATATTAACCCCGTTATATTATTTTTGACATTTGCGATATGTTTTAGCTCGCTGCTCATTGGTCACGCGTCTAGAGGCGGCTTTGTGGCGCGAGGAGCGCGTTCTGAAAGGGGAAAAAATACGTGTTGCTGCGGTATAGAGGGTGGGGTGGAAACTGTGGTAAACTCGTCTCCGTGTTTGACGGGGGCAGTAAGTAGTATATATAGGGCATTATCCATTATTAGGCAACGGTTGTAATGGTAGTAAGAATGACAATCATCTTTACAGTGGACCTGGGAGTGGCAAGCATAAGGGACGAAGGCGGGGGTAACATGTTGGATGCGATCATACCAGCATTAAAGCACCGGATCCCATCAGAACTCCGAAGTTAAGCGTGCTTGGGCGAGAGTAGTACTAGGATGGGTGACCTCCTGGGAAGTCCTCGTGTTGCATTCCCTTTTTAATTATTTTTTGCGCCTCGTGACAAACATATCGCATGTGCGCGATATATATTAACCCCGTTATATTATTTTTGACATTTGCGATATTTTTTAGCTCGCTGCTCATTGGTCACGCGTCTAGATGCGGCTTTCTGGTGCGAGGAGCGCGTTCTGAAAGGGGTAAAAAAATACGTGTTGCTGCGGTATAGAGGGAGGGGTGGAAACCGTGGTAAACTCGTCTCCGTGTTTGAGGGGGGGGAGTAAGTAGTATATATAGGGCATTATCCATTATTAGGCAACGGTTGTAATGGTAGTAAGAATGACAATAATCTTTGCAGTGGACTTGGGAGTGGCAAGCATAAGGGACGAAGGCGGGTGTAACATGTCGGAAGCGATCATACCAGCACTAAAGCACCGGATCCCATCAGAACTCCGAAGTTAAGCGTGCTTGGGCGAGAGTAGTACTAGGATGGGTGACCTCCTGGAAAGTCCTCTTGTTGCATTCCCTTTTTAATTATTTTTTGCGCCTCGTGACAAACATATCGCATGTGCGCGATATATATTAACCCCGTTATATTATTTTTGACATTTGCGATATGTTTTAGCTCGCTGCTCATTGGTCACGCGTCTAGATGCGGCTTTCTGGTGCGAGGAGCGCGTTCTGAAAGGGGTAAAAAATACGTGTTGCTGCGGTATAGAGGGAGGGGTGGAAACCGTGGTAAACTCGTCTCCGTGTTTGAGGGGGGGGAGTAAGTAGTATATATAGGGCATTATCCATTATTAGGCAACGGTTGTAATGGTAGTAAGAATGACAATCATCTTTGCAGTGGACCTGGGAGTGGCAAGCATAAGGGACGAAGGCGGGGGTAACATGTTGGATGCGATCATACCAGCACTAAAGCACCGGATCCCATCAGAACTCCGAAGTTAAGCGTGCTTGGGCGAGAGTAGTACTAGGATGGGTGACCTCCTGGGAAGTCCTCGTGTTGCATTCCCTTTATAATTATTTTTTGCGCCTCATGACAAACATATCACATGTGCGCGATATATATTAACCCCGTTATATTATTTTTGACATTTGCGATATGTTTTAGCTCGTTGCTCATTGGTCACGCGTCTAGAGGCGGCTTTGTGGCGCGAGGAGCTCGTTTCTGAAAGGGGTAAAAAAATACGTGTTGCTGCGGTATAGAGGGAGGGGTGGAAACCGTGGTAAACTCGTCTCCGTGTTTGAGGGGGGGAGTAAGTAGTATATATAGGGCATTATCCATTATTAGGCAACGGTTGTAATGGTAGTAAGAATGACAATCATCTTTGCTTTGGACCTGGGAGTGGCAAGCATAAGGGACGAAGGCGGGGGTAACATGTTGGATGCGATCATACCAGCACTAAAGCACCGGATCCCACCAGAACTCCGAAGTTAAGCGTGCTTGGGCGAGAGTAGTACTAGGATGGGTGACCTCCTGGGAAGTCCTCGTGTTGCATTCCCTTTTTAATTATTTTTTGCGCCTCATGACGAACATATCACATGTGCGCGATATATATTAACCCCGTTATATTATTTTTGACATTTGCGATATGTTTTAGCTCGCTGCTCATTGGTCACGCGTCTAGAGGCGGCTTTGTGGCGCGAGGAGCGCGTTCTGAAAGGGGAAAAAATATGTGTTGCTGCGGTATAGAGGGAGGGGTGGAAACTGTGGTAAACTCGTCTCCGTGTTTGACGTGGGGGGAGTAAGTAGTATATATAGGGCATTATCCATTATTAGGCAACGGTTGTAATGGTAGTAAGAATGATAATCATCTTTGCAGTGGACCTGGGAGTGGCAAGCATAAGGGACGAAGGCGGGGGAAACTTGTTGGATGCGATGATACCAGCACTAAAGCACCGGATCCCATCAAAACTCCGAAGTTAAGCGTGCTTGGGCGAGAATAGTACAAGGATGGGTGACCTCCTGGGAAGTCCTCGTGTTGCATTCCCTTTTTAATTATTTTTTGCGCCTCATGACAAACATATCACATGTGCGCGATATATATTAACCCCGTTATATTATTTTTGACATTTGCGATATGTTTTAGCTCGCTGCTCATTGGTCGTCTAGAGGCGGCTTTGTGGCGCGAGGAGCGCGTTCTGAAAGGGGAAAAAATACGTGTTGCTGCGGTATAGAGGGAGGGTTGGAAACTGTGGTAAACTCGTCTCCGTGTTTGACGGGGGGGAGTAAGTAGTATATATAGGGCATTATCCATTATTAGGCAACGGTTGTAATGGTAGTAAGAATGACAATCATCTTTACAGTGGACCTGGGAGTGGCAAGCATAAGGGACGAAGGCGGGGGTAACATGTTGGATGCGATCATACCAGCACTAAAGCACCGGATCCCATCAGAACTCCGAAGTTAAGCATGCTTGGGCGAGAGTAGTACTAGGATGGGTGACCTCTTGGGAAGTCCTTGTGTTGCATTCCCTTTTGAATTATTTTTTGCGCCTCGTGACAAACATATCGCATGTGCGCGATATATATTAACCCCGTTATATTATTTTTGACATTTGCGATATGTTTTAGCTCGCTGCTCATTGGTCACGCGTCTAGATGCGGCTTTCTGGTGCGAGGAGCGCGTTCTGAAAGGGGTAAAAAAATACGTGTTGCTGCGGTATAGAGGGAGGGGTGGAAACCGTGGTAAACTCGTCTCCGTGTTTGAGGGGGGGAGTAAGTAGTATATATAGGGCATTATCCATTATTAGGCAACGGTTGTAATGGTAGTAAGAATGACAATAATCTTTGCAGTGGACTTGGGAGTGGCAAGCATAAGGGACGAAGGCGGGGGTAACATGTCGGATGCGATCATACCAGCACTAAAGCATCGGATCCCATCAGAACTCCGAAGTTAAGCGTGCTTGGGCGAGAGTAGTACTAGGATGGGTGACCTCCTGGGAAGTCCTCTTGTTGCATTCCCTTTTTAATTATTTTCTGTGCCTCGTGACAAACATATCGCATGTGCGCGATATATATTAACCCCGTTATATTATTTTTGACATTTGCGATATGTTTTAGCTCGCTGCTCATTGGTCACGCGTCTAGATGCGGCTTTCTGGTGCGAGGAGCGCGTTCTGAAAGGGGTAAAAAATACGTGTTGCTGCGGTATAGAGGGAGGGGTGGAAACCGTGGTAAACTCGTCTCCGTGTTTGAGGGGGGGGAGTAAGTAGTATATATAGGGCATTATCCATTATTAGGCAACGGTTGTAATGGTAGTAAGAATGACAATCATCTTTGCAGTGGACCTGGGAGTGGCAAGCATAAGGGACGAAGGCGGGGGTAACATGTTGGATGCGATCATACCAGCACTAAAGCACCGGATCCCATCAGAACTCCGAAGTTAAGCGTGCTTGGGCGAGAGTAGTATTAGGATGGGTGACCTCCTGGGAAGTCCTCGTGTTGCATTCCCTTTATAATTATTTTTTGCGCCTCATGACAAACATATCACATGTGCGCGATATATATTAACCCCGTTATATTATTTTTGACATTTGCGATATGTTTTAGCTCGTTGCTCATTGGTCACGCGTCTAGAGGCGGCTTTGTGGCGCGAGGAGCTCGTTCTGAAAGGGGTAAAAAAATACGTGTTGCTGCGGTATAGGGGGAGGGGTGGAAACCGTGGTAAACTCGTCTCCGTGTTTGAGGGGGGGAGTAAGTAGTATATATAGGGCATTATCCATTATTAGGCAACGGTTGTAATGGTAGTAAGAATGACAATCATCTTTGCAGTGGACCTCGGAGTGGCAAGCATAAGGGACGAAGGCGGGGGTAACATGTCGAATGCTATCATACCAGCACTAAAGCATCGGATCCTATCAGAACTCCGAAGTTAAGCGTGCTTGGGCGAGAGTAGTTCTAGGATGGGTGACCTCCTGGGAAGTCCTCGTGTTGCATTCCCTTTTTAATTATTTTTTGCGCCTCATGACGAACATATCGCATGTGCGCGATATATATTAACCCCGTTATATTAGTTTTGACATTTGCGATATGTTTTAGCTCGCTGCTCATTGGTCACGCGTCTAGAGGCGGCTTTGTGGCGCGAGGAGCGCGTTCTGAAAGGGGTAAAAAAATACGTGTTGCTGCGGTATAGAGGGAGGGGTGGAAACCGTGGTAAACTCGTCTCCGTGTTTGAGGGGGGGGGAGTAAGTAGTATATATAGGGCATTATCCATTATTAGGCAACGGTTGTAATGGTAGTAAGAATGATAATCATCTTTGCAGTGGACCTGGGAGTGGCAAGCATAAGGGACGAAGGCGGGGGAAACATGTTGGATGCGATGATACCAGCACTAAAGCACCGGATCCCATCAAAACTCCGAAGTTAAGCGTGCTTGGGCGAGAGTAGTACAAGGATTGGTGACCTCCTGGGAAGTCCTCGTGTTGCATTCCCTTTTTAATTATTTTTTGCGCCTCATGACAAACATATCACATGTGCGCGATATATATTAACCCCGTTATATTATTTTTGACATTTGCGATATGTTTTAGCTTGCTGCTCATTGGTCGTCTAGAGGCGGCTTTGTGGCGCGAGGAGCGCGTTCTGAAAGGGGAAAAAATACGTGTTGCTGCGGTATAGAGGGAGGGTTGGAAACTGTGGTAAACTCGTCTCCGTGTTTGACGGGGGGGAGTAAGTAGTATATATAGGGCATTATCCATTATTAGGCAACGGTTGTAATGGTAGTAAGAATGACAATCATCTTTACAGTGGACCTGGGAGTGGCAAGCATAAGGGACGAAGGCGGGGGTAACATGTTGGATGCGATCATACCAGCACTAAAGCACCGGATCCCATCAGAACTCTGAAGTTAAGCGTGCTTGGGCGAGAGTAGTACTAGGATGGGTGACCTCTTGGGAAGTCCTTGTGTTGCATTCCCTTTTTAATTATTTTTTGCGCCTCGTGACAAACATATCGCATGTGCGCGATATATATTAACCCCGTTATATTATTTTTGACATTTGCGATATGTTTTAGCTCGCTGCTCATTGGTCACGCGTCTAGATGCGGCTTTCTGGTGCGAGGAGCGCGTTCTGAAAGGGGTAAAAAAATACGTGTTGCTGCGGTATAGAGGGAGGGGTGGAAACCGTGGTAAACTCGTCTCCGTGTTTGAGGGGGGGAGTAAGTAGTATATATAGGGCATTATCTATTATTAGGCAACGGTTGTAATGGTAGTAAGAATGACAATAATCTTTGCAGTGGTCTTGGGAGTGGCAAGCATAAGGGACGAAGGCGGGGGTAACATGTCGGATGCGATCATACCAGCACTAAAGCACCGGATCCCATCAGAACTCCGAAGTTAAGCGTGCTTGGGCGAGAGTAGTACTAGGATGGGTGACCTCCTGGGAAGTCCTCTTGTTGCATTCCCTTTTTAATTATTTTTTGCGCCTCGTGACAAACATATCGCATGTGCGCAATATATATTAACCCCGTTATATTATTTTTGACATTTGCGATATGTTTTAGCTCGCTGCTCATTGGTCACGCGTCTAGATGCGGCTTTCTGGTGCGAGGAGCGCGTTCTGAAAGGGGTAAAAAAAATACGTGTTGCTGCGGTATAGAGGGAGGGGTGGAAACCGTGGTAAACTCGTCTCCGTGTTTGAGGGGGGGGGGGAGTAAGTAGTATATATAGGGCATTATCCATTATTAGGCAACGGTTGTAATGGTAGTAAGAATGACAATCATCTTTGAAGTGGACCTGGGAGTAGCAAGCATAAGGGACGAAGGCGGGGGTAACATGTTGGATGCGATCATACCAGCACTAAAGCACCGGATCCCATCAGAACTCCGAAGTTAAGCGTGCTTGGGCGAGAGTAGTACTAGGATGAGTGACCTCCTGGGAAGTCCTCTCGTTGCATTCCCTTTTTAATTATTTTTTGCGCCTCGTGACAAACATATCGCATGTGCGCGATATATATTAACCCCGTTATATTATTTTTGACATTTGCGATATGTTTTAGCTCGCTGCTCATTGGTCACGCGTCTAGAGGCGGCTTTGTGGCGCGAGGAGCGCGTTCTGAAAGGGGTAAAAGAATACGTGTTGCTGCGGTGTAGAGGGAGGGGTGGAAACCGTGGTAAACTCGTCTCCGTGTTTGAGGGGGGGGAGTAAGTAGTATATATAGGGCATTATCCATTATTAGGCAACGGTTATAATGGTAGTAAGAATGACAATCATCTTTGCAGTGGACCTGGGAGTGGCAAGCACAAGGGACGAAGGCGGGGGTAACATGTCGGATGCGATCATACCAGCACTAAAGCACCGGATCCCATCAGAACTCTGAAGTTAAGCGTGCTTGGGCGAGAGTAGTACTAGGATGGGTGACCTCCTGGGAAGTCCTCATGTTTCATTCCCTTTTTAATTATTTTTTGCGCCTCGTGACAAACATATCGCATGTGCGCGATATATATTAACCCCTTATATTATTTTTGACATTTGCGATATGTTTTAGCTCGCTGCCCATTGGTCACGCGTCCAGAGGTGGCTTTGTGGCGCGAGGAGCGCGTTGTGAAAGGGGTAAAAAATACGTGTTGCTGCGGTATAGAGGGAGGGGTGGAAACCGTGGTAACTCGTCTCCGTGTTTGAGGGGGGGAGTAAGTAGTATATATAGGGCATTATCCATTATTAGGCAACGGTTGTAATGCTAGTAAGAATGACAATCATCTTTGCAGTGGACCTGGGAGTGGCGAGCATAAAGGACGAAGGCGGGGGTAACATGTGGGATGCGATCATAGCAGCACTAAAGCACCGGATCCCATCAGAACTCCGAAGTTAAGCGTGCTTGGGCGAGAGTAGTACTAAGATGGGTGACCTCTTGGGAAGTCCTCGTGTTTCATTCCCTTTTTAATTATTTTTTGCGCCTCGTGACAAACATATCGCATGTGCGCGATATATATTAACCCCGTTATATTATTTTTGACATTTGCGATATGTTTTAGCTCGCTGCTCATTGGTCACGCGTCTAGATGCGGCTTTGTGGCGCGAGGAGCGCGTTCTGAAAGGGGTAAAAAAATACGTGTTGCTGCGGTATAGAGGGAGGGGTGGAAACCGTGGTAAACTCGTCTCCGTGTTTGAGGGGGGGAGTAAGTAGTATATATAGGGCATTATCCATTATTAGGCAACGGTTGTAATGGTAGTAAGAATGACAATCATCTTTGCAGTGGACCTGGGAGTGGCAAGCACAAGGGACGAAGGCGGGGGTAACATGTTGGGTGCGATCATACCAGCACTAATGCACCGTATCCCATCAGAACTTCAAAGTTAAGCGTGCTTGGGCGACAGTAGTACTAGGATGGGTGACCTCCTGGGAAGTCCTCGTGTTGCATTCCCTTTTTAATTATTTTTTGCGCCTCATGACAAATATATCACATGTGCGCGATATATATTAACCCCGTTATATTATTTTTGACATTTGCGATATGTTTTAGCTCGCTGCTCATTGGTCACGCGTCTAGAGGCGGCTTTGTGGCGCGAGGAGCGCGTTCTGAAAGGGGTAAAAAAATACGTGTTGCTGCGGTATAGAGGGAGGGGTGGAAACCGTGGTAAACTCGTCTCCGTGTTTGAGGGGGGGGAGTAAGTAGTATATATAGGGCATTATCCATTATTAGGCAACGGTTGTAATGGTAGTAAGAATGACAATCATCTTTGTAGTGGACCTAGGAGTGGCAAGCATAAGGGACGAAGGTGGGGGTAACATGTTGGATGCGATCATAGCAGCACTAAAGCACCAGATCCCATCAGAACTCCGAAGTTAAGCGTGCTTGGGCGAGAGTAGTACTAGGATATGGGTGACCTCCTGGGAAGTCCTCGTGCTGCATTCCTTTTTAATTTTTTTTGCGCCTCATGACAAACATATCACATGTGTGCGATATATATTAACCCCGTTATATTATTTTTTACATTTGCGATATGTTTTAGCTCGCTGCTCATTGGTCACGCGTCTAGAGGCGGCTTTGTGGCGCGAGGAGCGCGTTCTGAAAGGGGTAAAAAAATACGTGTTGCTGCGGTATAGAGGGAGGGGTGGAAACCGTGGTAAACTCGTCTCCGTGTTTGAGGGGGGGGGAGTAAGTAGTATATATAGGGCATTATCCATTATTAGGCAACGGTTGTAATGGTAGTAAGAATGAGAATCATCTTTGAAGTGGACTCGGGAGTGGCAAGCATAAGGGACGAAGGCGGGGGTAACATGTTGGATGCGATCATAGCAGGACTAAAGCATCGGATCCCATCAGAACTCTAAAGTTAAGCGTGCTTGCGCGAGAGTAGTACTAGGGTGGGTGACCTCCTGGGAAGTCCTCGTGTTGCATTTCCTTTTTAATTATTTTTTGCGCCTCATGACAAACATATCACATGTGCGCGATATATATTAACCCCGTTATATTATTTTTGACATTTGCGATATGTTTTAGCTGGCTGCTCATTGGTCACGCGTCTAGAGGCGGCTTTGTGGCGCGAGGAGCGCGTTATGAAAGGGGTAAAAAAATACGTGTTGCTGCGGTATAGAGGGAGGGGTGGAAACCGTGGTGAACTCGTCTCCGTGTTTGAGGGTGGGGAGTAAGTAGTATATATAGAGCATTATCCATTATTAGGCAACGGTTGTAATGGTAGTAAGAATGACAATCATCTTTGTAGTGGACCTGGGAGTGGCAAGCATAAGGGACGAAGGCGGGGGTAACAAGTCGGATGCGATCATACCAGCACTAAAGCACCGGATCCCATCAGAACTCTGAAGTTAAGCGTACTTGGGCGAGAGTAGTACTAGGATGGGTGACCTCCTGGGAAGTCCTCGTGTTCCATTCCCTTTTTAATTATTTTTCGCGCCTCGTGACAAACATATTGCATGTGCGCGATATATATTAACCCCGTTATATTATTTTTGACATTTGCGATATGTTTTAGCTCGCTGCCCATTGGTCACGCGTCCAGAGACGGCTTTGTGGCGCGAGGAGCGCGTTATGAAAGGGGTAAAATAATACGTGTTGCTGCGGTATAGAGGGAGGGGTGGAAACCGTGGTAAACTCGTCTCCGTGTTTGAGGGGGGGAGTAAGTAGTATATATAGGGCATTATCCATTATTAGGCAACGGTTGTAATGGTAGTAAGAATGACAATCATCTTTGCAGTGGACCTGGGAGTGGCAAGCATAAGGGACGAAGGCGGGGGTAACATGTCGGATGCTATGATACCAGCACTAAAGCATCGGATCCTATCAGAACTCCGAAGTTAAGCGTGTTTGGGCGAGAATAGTACTAGGATGGGTGACCTACTGGGAAGTCCTCATTTTGCATTCCTTTTTTAATTTTTTTGCGCCTCGTGACAAACATATCGCATGTGCGCGATATATATTAACCCCGTTATATTAGTTTTGACATTTGCGATATGTTTTAGCTCGCTGCTCATTGGTCACGCGTCTAGAGGCGGCTTTGTGGCGCGAGCAGCGCGTTCTGAAAGGGGTAAAAAAATACGTGTTGCTGAGGTATAGAGGGAGGGGTGGAAACCGTGGTAAACTCGTCTCCGTGTTTGAGGGGGGGGGAGTAAGTAGTATATATAGGGCATTATCCATTATTAGGCAACGGTTGTAATGGTAGTAAGAATGATAATCATCTTTGCAGTGGACCTGGGAGTGGCAAGCATAAGGGACGAAGGCGGGGGAAACATGTTGGATGCGATGATACCAGCACTAAAGCACCGGATCCCATCAAAACTCCGAAGTTAAGCGTGCTTGGGCGAGAGTAGTACAAGGATGGGTGACCTCCTGGGAAGTCCTCGTGTTGCATTCCCTTTTTAATTATTTTTTGCGCCTCATGACAAACATATCACATGTGCGCGATATATATTAACCCCGTTATATTATTTTTGACATTTGCGATATGTTTTAGCTTGCTGCTCATTGGTCGTCTAGAGGCGGCTTTGTGGCGCGAGGAGCGCGTTCTGAAAGGGGAAAAATACGTGTTGCTGCGGTATAGAGGGAGGGTTGGAAACTGTGGTAAACTCGTCTCCGTGTTTGACGGGGGGGAGTAAGTAGTATATATAGGGCATTATCCATTATTAGGCAACGGTTGTAATGGTAGTAAGAATGACAATCATCTTTACAGTGGACCTGGGAGTGGCAAGCATAAGGGACGAAGGCGGGGGTAACATGTTGGATGCGATCATACCAGCACTAAAGCACCGGATCCCATCAGAACTCCGAAGTTAAGCGTGCTTGGGCGAGAGTAGTACTAGTATGGGTGACCTCTTGGGAAGTCCTTGTGTTGCATTCCCTTTTTAATTATTTTTTGCGCCTCGTGACAAACATATCGCATGTGCGCGATATATATTAACCCCGTTATATTATTTTTGACATTTGCGATATGTTTTAGCTCGCTGCTCATTGGTCACGCGTCTAGATGCGGCTTTCTGGTGCGAGGAGCGCGTTCTGAAAGGGGTAAAAAAATACGTGTTGCTGCGGTATAGAGGGAGGGGTGGAAACCGTGGTAAACTCGTCTCCGTGTTTGAGGGGGGGGGGAGTAAGTAGTATATATAGGGCATTATCCATTATTAGGCAACGGTTGTAATGGTAGTAAGAATGAGAATCATCTTTGAAGTGGACTCGGGAGTGGCAAGCATAAGGGACGAAAGCGGGGGTAACATGTTGGATGCGATCATAGCAGGACTAAAGCATCGGATCCCATCAGAACTCCAAAGTTAAGCGTGCTTGGGCGAGAGTAGTACTAGGGTGGGTGACCTCCTGGGAAGTCCTCGTGTTGCATTTCCTTTTTAATTATTTTTTGCGCCTCATGACAAACATATCACATGTGCGCGATATATATTAACCCCGTTATATTATTTTTGACATTTGCGATATGTTTTAGCTGGCTGCTCATTGGTCACGCGTCTAGAGGCGGCTTTGTGGCGCGAGGAGCGCGTTATGAAAGGGGTAAAAAAATACGTGTTGCTGCGGTATAGAGGGAGGGGTGGAAACCGTGGTGAACTCGTCTCCGTGTTTGAGGGTGGGGAGTAAGTAGTATATATAGAGCATTATCCATTATTAGGCAACGGTTGTAATGGTAGTAAGAATGACAATCATCTTTGTAGTGGACCTGGGAGTGGCAAGCATAAGGGACGAAGGCGGGGGTAACAAGTCGGATGCGATCATACCAGCACTAAAGCACCGGATCCCATCAGAACTCTGAAGTTAAGCGTACTTGGGCGAGAGTAGTACTAGGATGGGTGACCTCCTGGGAAGTCCTCGTGTTCCATTCCCTTTTTAATTATTTTTCGCGCCTCGTGACAAACATATTGCATGTGCGCGATATATATTAACCCCGTTATATTATTTTTGACATTTGCGATATGTTTTAGCTCGCTGCCCATTGGTCACGCGTCCAGAGACGGCTTTGTGGCGCGAGGAGCGCGTTATGAAAGGGGTAAAATAATACGTGTTGCTGCGGTATGGAGGGAGGGGTGGAAACCGTGGTAAACTCGTCTCCGTGTTTGAGGGGGGGAGTAAGTAGTATATATAGGGCATTATCCATTATTAGGCAACGGTTGTAATGGTAGTAAGAATGACAATCATCTTTGCAGTGGACCTGGGAGTGGCAAGCATAAGGGACGAAGGCGGGGGTAACATGTCGGATGCTATCATACCAGCACTAAAGCATCGGATCGTATCAGAACTCCGAAGTTAAGCGTGCTTGGGCGAGAGTAGTACTAGGATGGGTGACCTACTGGGAAGTCCTCATTTTGCATTCCTTTTTTAATTATTTTTTGCGCCTCGTGACAAACATATCGCATGTGCGCGATATATATTAACCCCGTTATATTAGTTTTGACATTTGCGATATGTTTTAGCTCGCTGCTCATTGGTCACGCGTCTAGAGGCGGCTTTGTGGCGCGAGGAGCGCGTTCTGAAAGGGGTAAAAAAATACGTGTTGCTGCGGTATAGAGGGAGGGGTGGAAACCGTGGTAAACTCGTCTCCGTGTTTGAGGGGGGGGGAGTAAGTAGTATATATAGGGCATTATCCATTATTAGGCAACGGTTGTAATGGTAGTAAGAATGATAATCATCTTTGCAGTGGACCTGGGAGTGGCAAGCATAAGGGACGAAGGCGGGGGAAACATGTTGGATGCGATGATACCAGCACTAAAGCACCGGATCCCATCAAAACTCCGAAGTTAAGCGTGCTTGGGCGAGAGTAGTACAAGGATGGGTGACCTCCTGGGAAGTCCTCGTGTTGCATTCCCTTTTTAATTATTTTTTGCGCCTCATGACAAACATATCACATGTGCGCGATATATATTAACCCCGTTATATTATTTTTGACATTTGCGATATGTTTTAGCTTGCTGCTCATTGGTCGTCTAGAGGCGGCTTTGTGGCGCGAGGAGCGCGTTCTGAAAGGGGAAAAATACGTGTTGCTGCGGTATAGAGGGAGGGTTGGAAACTGTGGTAAACTCGTCTCCGTGTTTGACGGGGGGGAGTAAGTAGTATATATAGGGCATTATCCATTATTAGGCAACGGTTGTAATGGTAGTAAGAATGACAATCATCTTTACAGTGGACCTGGGAGTGGCAAGCATAAGGGACGAAGGCGGGGGTAACATGTTGGATGCGATCATACCAGCACTAAAGCACCGGATCCCATCAGAACTTCGAAGTTAAGCGTGCTTGGGCGAGAGTAGTACTAGGATGGGTGACCTCTTGGGAAGTCCTTGTGTTGCATTCCCTTTTTAATTATTTTTTGCGCCTCGTGACAAACATATCGCATATGCGCGATATATATTAACCCCGTTATATTATTTTTGACATTTGCGATATGTTTTAGCCCGCTGCTCATTGGTCACGCGTCTAGATGCGGCTTTCTGGTGCGAGGAGCGCGTTATGAAAGGGGTAAAAAAATACGTGTTGCTGCGGTATAGAGGGAGGGGTGGAAACCGTGGTAAACTCGTCTCCGTGTTTGAGGGGGGGAGTAAGTAGTATATATAGGGCATTATCTATTATTAGGCAACGGTTGTAATGGTAGTAAGAATGACAATAATCTTTGCAGTGGACATGGGATTGGCAAGCATAAGGGACGAAGGCGGGGGTAACATGTCGGATGCGATCATATCAGCACTAAAGCACCGGATCCCATCAGAACTCCGAAGTTAAGGGTGCTTGGGCGAGAGTAGTACTAGGATGGGTGACCTCCTGGGAAGTCCTCTTGTTGCATTCCCTTTTTAATTATTTTTTGCGCCTCGTGACAAACATATCGCATGTGCGCAATATATATTAACCCCGTTATATTATTTTTGACATTTGCGATATGTTTTAGCTCGCTGCTCATTGGTCACGCGTCTAGATGCGGCTTTCTGGTGCGAGGAGCGCGTTCTGAAAGGGGTAAAAAAAATACGTGTTGCTGCGGTATAGAGGGAGGGGTGGAAACCGTGGTAAACTCGTCTCCGTGTTTGAGGGGGGGGGGAGTAAGTAGTATATATAGGGCATTATCCATTATTAGGCAACGGTTGTAATGGTAGTAAGAATGACAATCATCTTTGAAGTGGACCTGGGAGTGGCAAGCATAAGGGACGAAGGCGGCGGTAACATGTTCGATGCGATCATACCAGCACTAAAGCACCGGATCCCATCAGAACTCCGAAGTTAAGCGTGCTTGGGCGAGAGTAGTACTAGGATGGGTGACCTCGTGTGAAGTCCTCTCGTTGCATTCCCTTTTTAATTATTTTTTGCGCCTCGTGACAAACATATCGCATGTGCGCGATATATATTAACCCCGTTATATTATTTTTGACATTTGCGATATGTTTTAGCTCGCTGCTCATTGGTCACGCGTCTAGAGGCGGCTTTGTGGCGCGAGGAGCGCGTTCTGAAAGGGGTAAAAGAATACGTGTTGCTGCGGTGTAGAGGGAGGGGTGGAAACCGTGGTAAACTCGTCTCCGTGTTTGAGGGGGGGGAGTAACTAGTATATATAGGGCATTATCCATTATTAGGCAACGGTTATAATGGTAGTAAGAATGACAATCAACTTTGCAGTGGACCTGGGAGTGGCAAGCACAAGGGACGAAGGCGGGGGTAACATGTCGGATGCGATCATACCAGCACTAAAGCACCGGATCCCATCAGAACTCTCAAGTTAAGCGTGCTTGGGCGAGAGTAGTACTAGGATGGGTGACCTCCTGGGAAGTCCTCATGTTTCATTCCCTTTCTAATTATTTTTTGCGCCTCGTGACAAACATATCGCATGTGCGCGATATATATTAACCCCTTATATTATTTTTGACATTTGCGATATGTTTTAGCTCGCTGCCCATTGGTCACGCGTCCAGAGGTGGCTTTGTGGCGCGAGGAGCGCGTTGTGAAAGGGGTAAAAAATACGTGTTGCTGCGGTATAGAGGGAGGGGTGGAAACCGTGGTAACTCGTCTCCGTGTTTGAGGGGGGAGTAAGTAGTATATATAGGGCATTATCCATTATTAGGCAACGGTTGTAATGGTAGTAAGAATGACAATCATCTTTGCAGTGGACCTGGGAGTGGCGAGCATAAAGGACGAAGGCGGGGGTAACATGTGGGATGCGATCATAGCAGCACTAAAGCACCGGATCCCATCAGAACTCCGAAGTTAAGCGTGCTTGGGCGAGAGTAGTACTAAGATGGGTGACCTCTTGGGAAGTCCTCGTGTTGCATTCCCTTTTTAATTATTTTTTGCGCCTCGTGACAAACATATCGCATGTGCGCGATATATATTAACCCCGTTATATTATTTTTGACATTTGCGATATGTTTTAGCTCGCTGCTCATTGGTCACGCGTCTAGATGCGGCTTTGTGGCGCGAGGAGCGCGTTCTGAAAGGGGTAAAAAAATACGTGTTGCTGCGGTATAGAGGGAGGGGTGGAAACCGTGGTAAACTCGTCTCCGTGTTTGAGGGGGGGGAGTAAGTAGTATATATAGGGCATTATCCATTATTAGGCAACGGTTGTAATGGTAGTAAGAATGACAATCATCTTTGCAGTGGACCTGGGAGTGGCAAGCACAAGGGACGAAGGCGGGGGTAACATGTTGGGTGCGATCATACCAGCACTAATGCACCGGATCCCATCAGAACTTCAAAGTTAAGCGTGCTTGGGCGAGAGTAGTACTAGGATGGGTGACCTCCTGGGAAGTCCTCGTGTTGCATTCCCTTTTTAATTATTTTTTGCGCCTCATGACAAATATATCACATGTGCTCGATATATATTAACCCCGGTATATTATTTTTGACATTTGCGATATGTTTTAGCTCGCTGCTCATTGGTCACGCGTCTAGAGGCGGCTTTGTGGCGCGAGGAGCGCGTTCTGAAAGGGGTAAAAAAATACGTGTTGCTGCGGTATAGAGGGAGGGGTGGAAACCGTGGTAAACTCGTCTCCGTGTTTGAGGGGGGGGGAGTAAGTAGTATATATAGGGCATTATCCATTATTAGGCAACGGTTGTAATGGTAGTAAGTATGACAATCATCTTTGAAGTGGACCTAGGAGTGGCAAGCATAAGGGACGAAGGTGGGGGTAACATGTTGGATGCGATCATAGCAGCACTAAAGCACCAGATCCTATCAGAACTCCGAAGTTAAGCGTGCTTGGGCGAGAGTAGTACTAGGATATGGGTGACCTCCTGGGAAGTCCTCGTGCTGCATTCCTTTTTAATTTTTTTTGCGCCTCATGACAAACATATCACATGTGTGCGATATATATTAACCCCGTTATATTATTTTTTACATTTGCGATATGTTTTAGCGCGCTGCTCATTGGTCACGCGTCTAGAGGCGGCTTTGTGGCGCGAGGAGCGCGTTCTGAAAGGGGTAAAAAAATACGTGTTGCTGCGGTATAGAGGGAGGGGTGGAAACCGTGGTAAACTCGTCTCCGTGTTTGAGGGGGGGGGAGTAAGTAGTATATATAGGGCATTATCCATTATTAGGCAACGGTTGTAATGGTAGTAAGAATGAGAATCATCTTTGAAGTGGACTCGGGAGTGGCAAGCATAAGGGACGAAGGCGGGGGTAACATGTTGGATGCGATCATAGCAGGACTAAAGCATCGGATCCCATCAGAACTCCAAAGTTAAGCGTGCTTGGGCGAGAGTAGTACTAGGGTGGGTGACCTCCTGGGAAGTCCTCGTGTTGCATTTCCTTTTTAATTATTTTTTGCGCCTCATGACAAACATATCACATGTGCGCGATATATATTAACCCCGTTATATTATTTTTGACATTTGCGATATGTTTTAGCTGGCTGCTCATTGGTCACGCGTCTAGAGGCGGCTTTGTGGCGCGAGGAGCGCGTTATGAAAGGGGTAAAAAAATACGTGTTGCTGCGGTATAGAGGGAGGGGTGGAAACCGTGGTGAACTCGTCTCCGTGTTTGAGGGTGGGGAGTAAGTAGTATATATAGAGCATTATCCATTATTAGGCAACGGTTGTAATGGTAGTAAGAATGACAATCATCTTTGTAGTGGACCTGGGAGTGGCAAGCATAAGGGACGAAGGCGGGGGTAACAAGTCGGATGCGATCATACCAGCACTAAAGCACCGGATCCCATCAGAACTCTGAAGTTAAGCGTACTTGGGCGAGAGTAGTACTAGGATGGGTGACCTCCTGGGAAGTCCTCGTGTTCCATTCCCTTTTTAATTATTTTTCGCGCCTCATGACAAACATATTGCATGTGCGCGATATATATTAACCCCGTTATATTATTTTTGACATTTATGATATGTTTTAGCTCGCTGCCCATTGGTCACGCGTCCAGAGGCGGCTTTGTGGCGCGAGGAGCGCGTTATGAAAGGGGTAAAATAATACGTGTTGCTGCGGTATAGAGGGAGGGGTGGAAACCGTGGTAAACTCGTCTCCGTGTTTGAGGGGGGGAGTAAGTAGTATATATAGGGCATTATCCATTATTAGGCAACGGTTGTAATGGTAGTAAGAATGACAATCATCTTTGCAGTGGACCTGTGAGTGGCAAGCATAAGGGACGAAGGCGGGGGTAACATGTCGGATGCTATCATACCAGCACTAAAGCATCGGATCCTATCAGAACTCCGAAGTTAAGCGTGCTTGGGCGAGAGTACTACTAGGATGGGTGACCTACTGGGAAGTCCTCATTTTGCATTCCTTTTTTAATTATTTTTTGCGCCTCGTGACAAACATATCGCATGTGCGCGATATATATTAACCCCGTTATATTAGTTTTGACATTTGCGATATGTTTTAGCTCGCTGCTCATTGGTCACGCGTCTAGAGGCGGCTTTGTGGCGCGAGGAGCGCGTTCTGAAAGGGGTAAAAAAATACGTGTTGCTGCGGTATAGAGGGAGGGGTGGAAACCGTGGTAAACTCGTCTCCGTGTTTGAGGGGGGGGGAGTAAGTAGTATATATAGGGCATTATCCATTATTAGGCAACGGTTGTAATGGTAGTAAGAATGATAATCATCTTTGCAGTGGAC
>NW_025228115.1:210296-210962 GCF_018294505.1 Triticum aestivum
ATTAACCCCGTTATATTAGTTTTGACATTTGCGATATGTTTTAGCTCGCTGCTCATTGGTCACGCGTCTAGAGGCGGCTTTGTGGCGCGAGGAGCGCGTTCTGAAAGGGGTAAAAAAATACGTGTTGCTGCGGTATAGAGGGAGGGGTGGAAACCGTGGTAAACTCGTCTCCGTGTTTGAGGGGGGGGGGGAGTAAGTAGTATATATAGGGCATTATCCATTATTAGGCAACGGTTGTAATGGTAGTAAGAAAGGCAATCATCTTTGCAGTGGACCTCGGAGTGGCAAGCATAAGGGACGAAGGCGGGGGTAACATGTCGGATGCGATCATACCAACACTAAAGCACCGGATCCCATCAAAACTCCGAAGTTAAGCGTGCTTGGGCGAGAGTAGTACTAGGATGGGTGACCTCCTGGGAAGTCCTCGTGTTGCATTCCCTTTTTAATTATTTTTTGCGCCTCATGACAAACATATAGCATGTGCGCGATATATATTAACCCCGTTATATTATTTTTGACATTTGCGATATGTTTTAGCTCGCTGCTCATTGGTCACGCGTCTAGAGGCGGCTTTGTGGCACGAGGAGCGCGTTCTGAAAGGGGTAAAAAAATACGTGTTGCTGCGGTATAGAGGGAGGGGTGGAAACCGTGGTAAACTCGTCTCCG
>NW_025228115.1:211251-212226 GCF_018294505.1 Triticum aestivum
GTAAGTAGTATATATAGGGCATTATCCATTATTAGGCAACGGTTGTAATGGTAGTAAGAATGACAATCATCTTTGAAGTGGACCTGGGAGTGGCAAGCATAAGAGACGAAGGCGGGGGTAACATGTCGGATACGATCATACCAGCACTAAAGCACCGGATCCCATCAGAACTCCGAAGTTAAGCGTGCTTGGGCGAGAGTAGTACTAGGATGGGTGACCTCCTGGAAAATCCTCGTGTTGCATTCCCTTTTTAATTATTTTTTGCGCCTCGTGACAAACATATCGCATGTGCGCGATATATATTAACCCCGTTATATTATTTTTGACATTTGCGATATGTTTTAGCTCGCTGCTCATTGGTCACGCGTCTACAGGCGGCTTTGTGGCGCGAGGAGCGCCTTCTGAAAGGGGTAAAAAAATACGTGTTGCTGCGGTATAGAGGGAGGGATGGAAACCGTGGTAAACTCGTCTCCGTGTTTGAGGGGGGGGGAGTAAGTAGTATATATAGGGCATTATCCATTATTAGGCAACGGTTGTAATGGTAGTAAGAATGACAATCATCATTGCAGTCGACCTGGGAGTGGCAAGTATAAGGGACGAAGGCGGGGGTAACATGTCGGATGCGATCATACCAACACTAAAGCACCGGATCCCATCAGAACTCCGAAGTTAAGCGTGCTTGGGCGAGGGTAGTACTAGGATGGGTGACCTCCTGGGAAGTCCTCGTGTTGCATTCCCTTTTTAATTATTTTTTGCGCCTCGTGACAAACATATAGCATGTGCGCGATATATATTAACCCCGTTATATTATTTTTGACATTTGCGATATGTTTTAGCTCGCTGCTCATTGGTCACGCGTCTAGAGGCGGCTTTGTGGCACGAGGAGCGCGTTCTGAAAGGGGTAAAAAAATATGTGTTGCTGCGGTATAGAGGGAGGGGTGGAAACCGTGGTAAACTCGTCTCCGTGTTTGAGCG
>NW_025228115.1:212478-214448 GCF_018294505.1 Triticum aestivum
GGGGGGGGGAGTAAGTAGTATATATAGGGCATTATCCATTATTAGGCAACGGTTGTAATGGTAGTAAGAATGACAATCATCTTTGCAGTGGACCTGGGAGTGGCAAGCATAAGAGACGAAGGCGGGGGTAACATGTCGGATGCGATCATACCAGCACTAAAGCACCGGATCCCATCAGAACTCCGAAGTTAAGCGTGCTTGGGCGAGAGTAGTACTAGGATGGGTGACCTCCTGGAAAATCCTCGTGTTGCATTCCCTTTTTAATTATTTTTTGCGCCTCGTGACAAACATATCGCATGTGCGCGATATATATTAACCCCGTTATATTATTTTTGACATTTGCGATATGTTTTAGCTTGCTGCTCATTGGTCGTCTAGAGGCGGCTTTGTGGCGCGAGGAGCGCGTTCTGAAAGGGGAAAAAATACGTGTTGCTGCGGTATAGAGGGAGGGTTGGAAACTGTGGTAAACTCGTCTCCGTGTTTGACGGAGGGGAGTAAGTAGTATATATAGGGCATTATCCATTATTAGGCAACGGTTGTAATGGTAGTAAGAATGACAATCATCTTTACAGTGGACCTGGGAGTGGCAAGCATAAGGGACGAAGGCGGGGGTAACATGTTGGATGCGATCATACCAGCACTAAAGCACCGGATCCCATCAGAACTCCGAAGTTAAGCGTGCTTGGTCGAGAGTAGTACTAGGATGGGTGACCTCTTGGGAAGTCCTTGTGTTGCATTCCCTTTTTAATTATTTTTTGCGCCTCGTGACAAACATATCGCATGTGCGCGATATATATTAACCCCGTTATATTATTTTTGACATTTGCGATATGTTTTAGCTCGCTGCTCATTGGTCACGCGTCTAGATGCGGCTTTCTGGTGCGAGGAGCGCGTTCTGAAAGGGGTAAAAAAATACGTGTTGCTGCGGTATAGAGGGAGGGGTGGAAACCGTGGTAAACTCGTCTCCGTGTTTGAGGGGGGGAGTAAGTAGTATATATAGGGCATTATCTATTATTAGGCAACGGTTGTAATGGTAGTAAGAATGACAATAATCTTTGCAGTGGACTTGGGAGTGGCAAGCATAAGGGACGAAGGCGGGGGTAACATGTCGGATGCGATCATACCAGCACTAAAGCACCGGATCCCATCAGAACTCCGAAGTTAAGCGTGCTTGGGCGAGTGTAGTACTAGGATGGGTGACCTCCTGGGAAGTCCTCTTGTTGCATTCCCTTTTTAATTATTTTTTGCGCCTCGTGACAATCATATCGCATGTGCGCAATATATATTAACCCCGTTATATT
This sequence comes from Triticum aestivum, assembly GCF_018294505.1. Taxonomy (NCBI): domain Eukaryota; kingdom Viridiplantae; phylum Streptophyta; class Magnoliopsida; order Poales; family Poaceae; genus Triticum; species Triticum aestivum. The sequence continues at coordinate 213,780 of NW_025228115.1, forward strand.
ATTTTTGACATTTGCGATATGTTTTAGCTCGCTGCTCATTGGTCACGCGTCTAGATGCGGCTTTCTGGTGCGAGGAGCGCGTTCTGAAAGGGGTAAAAAAAATACGTGTTGCTGCGGTATAGAGGGAGGGGTGGAAACCGTGGTAAACTCGTCTCCGTGTTTGAGGGGGGGGGGAGTAAGTAGTATATATAGGGCATTATCCATTATTAGGCAACGGTTGTAATGGTAGTAAGAATGACAATCATCTTTGAAGTGGACCTGGGAGTGGCAAGCATAAGGGACGAAGGCGGGGGTAACATGTTGGATGCGATCATACCAGCACTAAAGCACTGGATCCCATCAGAACTCCGAAGTTAAGCGTGCTTGGGCGAGAGTAGTACTAGGATGGGTGACCTCCTGGGAAGTCCTCTCGTTGCATTCCCTTTTTAATTATTTATTGCGCCTCGTGACAAACATATCGCATGTGCGCGATATATATTAACCCCGTTATATTATTTTTGACATTTGCGATATGTTTTAGCTCGCTGCTCATTGGTCACGCGTCTAGAGGCGGCTTTGTGGCGCGAGGAGCGCGTTCTGAAAGGGGTAAAAGAATACGTGTTGCTGCGGTGTAGAGGGAGGGGTGGAAACCGTGGTAAACTCGTCTCCGTGTTTGAGGGGGGGGAGTAA
>NW_025228116.1:0-1037 GCF_018294505.1 Triticum aestivum
GGGACTCCAAAATGTTGATTAATAGTCCATGAAACGGGTCAGAATCGACAAAAACCGTGAGTCTTGATGACCGACACGTAGTCGCACCCCCGGGGTTCGTCAATCGTGGAAATCACTACGGGACCCCAAACGGTGAGTAATAGTCCACTAAACGGGCCAGAATCGGTCAAAAGTGCGAGTGTTGATGACCGACATGTAAGTGCACCTTGGAGCTCACCAACTACGGAAATCGCTATGGGACCCCAAAACGGTGAGTAATTGTCCACGAAACGGGTCAGAATCGATAAAAAACGAGAGTGTTGATGACCGACACAATGACGCACCCCGGGGTTCGTCAATCATCGAAATCACTCCGGGACCCCAAAATAGTGAGTAATAGTCCATGAAACGGGCCAGAATCGGCCAAAACTGCGATTGTTGATGACCGACAGGTCAGTGCACCTTGGGGTTCAGTAACTATCGAAATCACTATGGGACCCCAAAACGGTGAGTAATAGTCCACGAAACGGGTCACAATCGACCAAAAACGCGAGTGTTGATGACCGACACGTAAATGCACCTTGGGGTTCAACAACTATGGAAATTGCTACAGGCCCCAAAACGGTCAGTAATAGTCCATGAAACGGGTCACAATCAACAAAAACCGAGAGTGTTGATGACCCACACGTAGACGTACCCCGGGGTTCGTCAATCATGCAAATCACTTCGAGACCCCAAAACCGAGTAATAGTCCAAGAAACGGGTCAGAATCGGCCCACACTGCGAGTCTAGACGACCAACACGTAAGCACTCCTGGGATTCGACAACCATGGAAATCGCTCTGGGACTCCAAAATGTTGATTAATAGTCCATGAAACGGGTCAGAATCGACAAAAACCGTGAGTCTTGATGACCGACACGTAGTCGCACCCCCGGGGTTCGTCAATCGTGGAAATCACTACGGGACCCCAAACAGTGAGTAATAGTCCACTAAACGGGCCAGAATCGGTCAAAAGTGCGAGTGTTGATGACCGACATGTAAGTGCACCTTGGAGCTC
>NW_025228116.1:3620-4428 GCF_018294505.1 Triticum aestivum
TAAGCACTCCTGGGATTCGACAACCATGGAAATCGCTCTGGGACTCCAAAATGTTGATTAATAGTCCATGAAACGGGTCAGAATCGACAAAAACCGTGAGTCTTGATGACCGACACGTAGTCGCACCCCCGGGGTTCGTCAATCGTGGAAATCACTACGGGACCCCAAACGGTGAGTAATAGTCCACTAAACGGGCCAGAATCGGTCAAAAGTGCGAGTGTTGATGACCGACATGTAAGTGCACCTTGGAGCTCACCAACTACGGAAATCGCTATGGGACCCCAAAACGGTGAGTAATTGTCCACGAAACGGGTCAGAATCGATAAAAAACGAGAGTGTTGATGACCGACACAATGACGCACCCCGGGGTTCGTCAATCATCGAAATCACTCCGGGACCCCAAAATAGTGAGTAATAGTCCATGAAACGGGCCAGAATCGGCTAAAACTGCGATTGTTGATGACCGACAGGTCAGTGCACCTTGGGGTTCAGTAACTATCGAAATCACTATGGGACCCCAAAACGGTGAGTAATAGTCCACGAAACGGGTCACAATCGACCAAAAACGCGAGTGTTGATGACCGACACTTAAATGCACCTTGGGGTTCAACAACTATGGAAATTGCTACAGGCCCCAAAACGGTCAGTAATAGTCCATGAAACGGGTCACAATCAACAAAAACCGAGAGTGTTGATGACCCACACGTAGACGTACCCCGGGGTTCGTCAATCATGCAAATCACTTCGAGACCCCAAAACCGAGTAATAGTCCAAGAAACGGGTCAGAATCGGCCCACACTGCGAGTCT